>NW_008595375.1:0-9616 GCF_000691845.1 Merops nubicus | reverse complement strand
ATTCTCTGTGACTTCTCTTTGTTATGAAATATCCCAATTGCTGCCTCAGAATAGATGTCTGTTGGAACCTGGAGCTCTGGCCTTCACACTTTCTAGGCTAAGCTTATCCAGCATTGGTACAAAAATCTCTGAAATGTGGAAAAGGAAAAATGTAGTCACAGAGTCAAGTTAATTGATTGTGTAATGGTTTGAAAACAAACCAGTGAGAGACTCCAAGTCAGAAATACAATTTAATAAGAAAAAAAAAAAAAAAAATAAAAGCAATCATACAAAGGAAAACCACAAACAGAGTCAGAATACAACCTGATACTCTGTAGTTAGGGTGGTGGTAGCAGTCCAGATGAAACAGTGGTCCCGTAGAAAAGATCTGGTAGCTCTTGTCCTCTGGAAATCCAGTGGGTAAGGCCCCCTGTGCTGTACTGAACCCCAGTTATATCCAAGTGGGAGCACTTGGCTCCTCCCCCTGGGTGGAGCATCTCACAATGGGTTGATATCAGTCTATGAGTCATGCAGTGATGGTCCATTAAACAGAAATAGCTCCTGGGGGGAGCTCTGTATGAGTCATGGGGCGAGGCATGGATGGGCCCGTTAACAGGGAGGACTCCTCCTGCTGGGTGGGAAGGTGTTAACATCTCCCCTGACCTTGAACCTCTTTCCTTATCTGTTATAGCCTGGTGTGTGAGGTCTGTCCTGGGCAGCTGCTACCCATGATTTTCTTAACAGCCCATGAGCACTGACATAGAGAGTATAGAATAAACAGTTTTGGTTCTACCCACATAAGGATAAACTGGTCCCAGCCCCTGTAACCATAACAGATTGCTATAAAATAAAATGTAGCAGGGCTACTCTATCATATATTTGCATATTTAATTCTGCAGAATCATCCAATATGAACTTAAAAGAAGTTATCAACAAATGTTAGGATACTGGCAAAGATTAATACACAATCCAAGAATCATGTAGGAGACCATAGGACTTTCTTCCTACTCTATTCACAGGATAATTTCTGAAACATTTCTAACCATGATTTGAAATAAAGCTTCTCTTGACTTGAAAAACACAAAATTAATATTTATATCTGAGTTTTTCAATAGGGTAATTTCAAGCAATTACACAGGAACAGAAAGTTGTACAGAAAAACAAAGACATCTCCTATAAAAAGGCTTATAACAAAGGATGGTTCTGTGAAGACTCCCACAGAAAGGACTATGAATATCCTGTCCACTTTTGTGAATTGGTAAAAAAGAAAAAGTCACCTTCAGAAGAATGATTAGCGCAGAATTACGGAGACACAGGATAAGAAAATAGAAAGGATGTTAAATAATTACTTAAGCACAGCCCGTACAAATGAAATCAATGAACATTTACCTACACTGGAAATTAGATTTACCAGGACAAAACAGAATAAATTAAAAAGTATCTTGATAACAGAGTTAATGATTATTAAAAGGTTTAAAACTTGCAAAATATTAACATTCTAAGATCAGAGTATATACATTCAAGTCCAAGATCACTAAAAAGTGTTAGAAAACAAATTAATTTTGTGGTTATTTTTATGAGTTTTTTAAGCCCAAGAGAAAACATTAAATGCTGGAACATGACCAACATCATTACTTAGAGAAAAGCAGCAATACACTAGGAATCTTCACATGCACAGATCACATAAAATAACTTTCTTTTACATAATTTCATTCCATGTGAAAATCTATGTATTCAGTATGGCTAGAAACAGGAGAATGCACCTTCCTCAAGGAGGTACCCCTTCCTGATTTGCATTAAATCATTCTTACTACTAGCAAATCAGGCTCAGTTTTCACTGGCTTCCATGCATTCTTCAAGGAAGGGCTTGGGAAAAGATATTAGGGAGAAAATGACAGCTGCTGACTCCTGTTGAACTAAAACTGTTTCTGGTATTGATATAAATTAGCTAGCTGAATTAATATTACTTATATTACTGTCACTACTATCAGCAGTAAACAAGCAACCAAGAAGTTTTATTCTACTGTGCTGGCACTGTAGAGAAATACGGCATTGCAGGATTCATTGGATTACATATATTTTCCCACACTGTTTCCTCCTTCATGTCTGTGGCATGATTTGGGTGGACACAGAAGCAGTGCAGGACATTGTGTTTTGGGAGCTTTACATGGACAGGGACTCTACCTATACAGGAAGATTCTTAACTTCTCATTTACTAGTAGAATCTGCTCCTTTCAAACTTTTAGATACCATTTGGTCCACAGATGTTTGAAGTTAATCCACATGAGAGTCTTCACAAGGGCAGATGTAAATTATAAGACGCTCAACACTAACTTAGAGGTGGTGTTTGCTTTTGTTCATTTCTTTATCCAAATTTTCACACTAAATCTTGCATGGGACTCCATAGAACTTGTCCTGTCAGTGATCAAAAGCTAGTCAGTAGCATTTTCAGCATCTCTACATTGCAAACTACAAAAACCTGAATTAGATTTTCAGAGACTTGATCAGACATGCAGGAGCAGAGTGGTTGAACAGCACAGAAGTTCAGATGAAGTGAAGCCTAATCTACTGAAAAACTGCTTGAGAAGAGTAATTTAGCCTCTGTGGTGCTCACTGCTACCATCCCTAGACAGCTCCCAGTGCCATGCTAATGAACTTAAAAATGTCTCACTAGAGGTGTCTCTGTACTGTACTCTTCAGGAGCAGCATAGCAGTAGCAGTATGTAAAAACACTTTGCTAAATAAAAATGGACATATACAGTCACTTGAGATAGTCTTGTACTTATGCCAAATGAACATCCTAAAAAAGGAAAAATCATACATCTTTTCTGATGTGAATTCTAATTAGACATTAAACCAAGTTGAAGAAAAGACTGCAGCTAAAACCTTGCCATGTTTAAAATTCATGTGTATGCCAAAAGATTAATTTTATATTAGCTATGTAATGATACATAGACAGAAACACACCATTTTCCTATACATTTTGCTTTCATCACTAAAAGCCTGAGTTGTGAGAATGAAATCTGCAGACAAATTTTCTATAGCAATATTTGTTATACACACGGAGGTTTTGCCCTAGCAAAATACAGTCTGCTATCAAAGATTAGAAATAGAAGCCAGGAAAGATACAATGCACTAGAAACCTACGGAAGACTGACTCTACAATTGATGCGACAGAGAAGAGATCAAAACTGAAAGCCATTTTCTACTCCAATGCCCAAAATACAAAAAACAGAAGAAAGATACTTCCTCAAAATATCCAAAGTAATAAGAGCTCTCACACAAAGAAGAAAACAGGTGTAGGAGAATTAAGCTTAGTTTTAGGAAAATTACACATGGCAGAAAAAGAACTTAAAAATGTTGCAAGCAACTCTGGGATTGGAAATAAATAGGAATTACAAACACATGTACCAAATATTAGTAGAACTTTTCTTGAAATTCATCTTATTCATCCGTTGATTTGTTTGCTTGTTTGCTGATTGTTCTGTTTAGCCATGTCAATTATCCAGGCACGGAAGTATACTGAATTATAAAACTCATGATGAGATAAATTGTTTGTAATGCTCTATACTCTATACTTACACACGCACTAGAGTGATTTCCTGTGAAATCCTCTTCTTTAGTTTTGCTTTTGTGGTTCATCATAAGTGGTTATCAGTGATTGTTATAAGTTCATTGAATTTTGCAGCTTCTTAACCTTTATTCCTGAATTTTATGCTAAATTTCATTTATATAGGATTACATAAATATATATCTATATATATGTGGTATTACAGAAAAGAATTTTAGAAAGCTATAGTTACAAATAATGGATACTTTGTATAGAAAGATGTCTATTATCTCAAGGTGAGATTATAATATAAATATATTTAGGTTTTGATAGGATACATAAATTTTATTGAACTCAGTGTATATATTAGACAAGAACGTATCTTTCTGTACAGGTAACTAAACTATTTCATGCAAACAAATGTAATGTAACATATATTGACATATATGAACACCGGAAATTAAATATGAAGTCTCTAACAATTTGAAAAAGATGGTAATAATTGGAAGATGGGATAAGAAACCACATGGAAGGGTCTAGAGGAACAAAGCCACATTATTTTTGATCCTGTGTAAGGTCTAGTATTGTTAATTGTACAAGATAGTCTGTCCATAAAGAACAATAGTTAATGAGGATGGATGTATCACCTAAGTGTATCAGAAATGGCTGCAGGAAGAAAAGAATTGTGATGCATGTGGAGGGTTCTTTTTTGTTCATCTCTCTCTTATAAGACTGGCTTTGAAAACAAAGGAAAGTGCTGTGTGTCTACATTCTACATTTGTTAAAATGATACTACAGAAACAAGATGTTAATCAAATTTAAATGCTTAGACTTTATAGCTTGTTTTCTAGAGGAAATATTAAAAATGGCATTCCCTTCATAGTGGCAGAAAATAAATCCTTTAGAAGAGAGTGAATTAGGTTTAGTTAAAATGAAGATGAGCTAATGAGGATAAGAAAACTTTTATAAAGGTACAGAGATTTACTTACAAAGATATTTAGGCGGTAGTATTAGTGACACTGACAGTCAACGGGTATATGATGTTATGGGTCAGATGGAAAAGAAGTCATCCATACAAGAAAGTCATGTCTTTTTGTCCATTGGAGAAGACAAAATATACTCGTTTAATATTGTAAGCTTTCTGAGTGCTGCTTCTATTCACTCAACAACACAAAAGTGACAATTTGGCACTTGTTACAGACATTTAGTTTGATATTCACTGAAAAGAAACATCCTGAACAGGCTTGCATTTTTATCGGAGAATAGCAAATTTGAAAAAGAGTGGGAGGTTAACTATTTCAAAGTATTTCAGGACAGTAGAAGGAGGCTTACCATTTGGAGGACTTGTTTATTTGCTTTAATGATATGAAGAAAGCTTCCTGATAGAATACAAGATAAGAATAAATATAGGAAATAAGAGTAATAGAGATTGCTATACTCTTAAATAATGGGAAATAAGAGCTATGTAGATTATTTTAACTCAAATAGTAGAAGAAAAAGATGTTTTTTAAAGCAGCTTAGAATCTGATAAGTATTTCTATCCTGGAAATATGCACTCAAACTGTTAGCCTGACATTCACTTCTGGAGACAATGAGATCTTCTTCCTTAGATAAAGGTACCTGCTGCAGCTGAGCCCTGCACATGATAAAAAAAATGAATAAGGGTTGATCTGTATCTCCAGGAGTGGCCTTGAGCTAGTGATAATGCACACAACTAAGAAAATTACAGTTAAGGCATCACCTAAGGGAAACACTGAGCATCAGTGTGGCACAAAGACATCTCTGTGCTATAAGTCATTCCCTGTCAATCCCTTTCCTCCAGGGAATTAGTTGTGCTTTGCCAGGGGGCAGCATTAGCAGTAAGTGGGCTGCAACATATATGCCACATCAGCTGTTCATACTGTTATGTGCAAAGGTTGAAGAAAAACATTTTTTATATATTCTCAGTCTTTCATCACCCACTTGATGAGGCTGTGCATTTACTCACTGTTCCACCTAGGCCAAAAGTTCAAATAATCTGTACCAAGGCCAAAGGCATAAGACAGAAGTATGAAACTTATCGCATAAGAAAGAATGTCACCCAAAAAATAATGTGTCATTCAGTGTAATTTTCAA
This sequence comes from Merops nubicus, assembly GCF_000691845.1. Lineage (NCBI taxonomy): Eukaryota > Metazoa > Chordata > Aves > Coraciiformes > Meropidae > Merops > Merops nubicus. The sequence continues at coordinate 3,972 of NW_008595375.1, read as the reverse complement.
GGGATTCAGAGGAGCAATCTAGTTCACAGGTAACTGATAGTTTTGATTTTTACCTAAGTGGTTCTTTTTTGTCAGTGACATTCAAAACAAAGGAAATATAGGCTGTGCTAGGTTTTGTCACAAGGCTTCCTTCACATTGCTGTCTGTAGATAAAAGATTTTAAAAGTTTACAAATAATTCAAAGTTTTAGGATGTCCTCGATAAACTATCATGAGCAACAAGGCTCTTTCTACATTCTAGTTCAGTATATAGCTTGAACACTCAAGCATTGTCCATTTGAGCTGTGTGTTCCCATGTCTGCACTGCTAGTTGATAAACATACCCAATGGATTTTGTCATTGCTAGTTCATTCAAAAGCAGAGATAGCTGTGATCAATTCTTCCTCTGTAACTATTGAAACTCACATCTGTAGATGAGATCAAAACTGGATCAAACACCATTGAAAGTATAAAAACAAATCATGTTTGCTGTTATCAGACTAGAAAGCTACCACTCTATCCTTTGTCTACGTGCTTCTCAGTGTAAAATGGTAAAACAACTCTCCTACAGTCCAAAAGTGCTCTAGCAGTTACAGATTGCCTTTTGTAATTATAAATACAACATACTCTAGACAACTATCATGATGGTTGCTAGGACACAGTCCCAACTCTTTCTTATCTTTACTCTTTAAATCTGGTGCTTTTCCAAAATAGAATAAGCAACTTAGTTAGATTGGAAGTCCATAGCCATCAACAGAATTGTATATACACCTTACAATGTCAGACATGGTTTACCCATGCAATCACATAATAGTTACCGAAGCTGCATTTACCCAAGGGGCAACACTCACCTGTGTCCTCTGTTACTGTTTGCTCTTTTCTGTAGTATTTTCACTGCTAAAGGCTTCAATAACAAAGTTAGCTTTATATAAAAATATCAGCTGTAGCAAACTCTGTTTAGCCACAGGCAGTGTTTAAGTGAAGCCTGACATAAGCAACACTGTCAAAAACAGTGTTAAGAACCACACAAATGAATCACATGTAAACTTTCAACTAGAAATATCTTTTTAAGCTAAACCCTTAAGGTCTATTCTATTCTATTCTAAGATCTGATATTCTCTACCCTTTTGGCTCTTGTATCTGAAAAACTTTATTAATGTAAATACTGTTCATGATATAGTTAAAATGGTCAATACATTTACCGTTGATTAAAACAAAGTGCAAAAACTAATGTGACAGTGAGGGGAGTAATACAACTTCATAAACTTCAGAGGTCATGATGGAAGCAATTAAAAAATGCAGACATTCAACTCCTGGATTTTGTCATTAAACACTGTCAAAGAAGCTAACAGAAGTTAAACTTGTTCAATCAATGACCCACAGCAATCTTTTTTTGCTCAGAATACTGTTAGTGTTGAGTCAACATATTTACTATAAAGAACTCTACCTGTTCATTTTGAAGTGCTGTAGGAAAAGAAAATATGTTACTATATTTAGAAAGGAAACTTTTTTTACTGCATAACAAAAATGGAAGGGAAGACTCAAATGCATAAATGCTCATGGTCTGGAGATGTAATCTGGAGTTTCATGACAAAGCTGCTTCAGTAACCTTCTCTACTGCTTTCATGTGTCTATTCTAAATACATCAGTGTATTTTTATTCCAAAGAATTTTCAGGAAACAAGAACAAATCAGTGTCTTTACTATAGGCCAAAGTATACATAATCCCTGTGGGAGAACCAGAAGTACAAGAAAAGTGCCAATTTCTACCTATGCTTTATAACAGATTACTTTTCTCATCATCTGTTATTTGTTGGCGTTATGTTGTTTGTATACCAGTGATAGCACAGCGAACACAGATTTTACATTTCACTAGCAAAATAAGTTAATGTCCTTAGTGTCCTGGTTTGAGGTAAAATAGAGCTGGTTCTGCTCAATGATTTTACTTTTTTTCTAAAGCTCTTCTACTTGACTGCTCTGTCTGAAGTAAGCAGTGTTTTTGTACACTGTCTGGTTTTAGCAGTGATAAGACTTCATGCTTACAGTTACTGCCAGGGATTGCTGTGCAGACCAAGGCCACTGCTAAGCTTGGATCCCACATGGAGGGGGCAGAGAGTACCCAACACCAGCAGGGAGGAGCGGGCAGGATAAGTGACCCCAAGATTCACCAATGGGGTATTCCATGCTATATCCATTACATACAGTAAAAGCTGATGAATCAGAGGAGGCAAGCCCTTCCATCACCCCTTCCGTTCTCTTCTTCCTGCTTCTTCTGGCCTGATGACTGCTCCTGCTGCAATGCCCGGCATCCAAGGAGGACTTCATCCATCCTGCCTTTGATCCTGAGTCATGTTGCTTGGGGAGTCCTTAGAAGCATGACAGACTTCACAGAAGGTTCGTCAGTGTTCCGCTTTAATCTACAAAGGCTGCTGTATTTATACACTCAGTGACCGATCACACATAGTTTACACATTCGGATTGGTTAATACTGCATAGCCACGCTCTGACCCCGTACCCTGATAGGTTAAATGTCTCTGTCCATGAGCCATGGCGTTGACAGGGTGGTCCCGTTTGCTATTTTCCTGCCAAGCCTCTGATCTGCGCAGAAGCTGCCAAGCTGTCACCCCTGTCCTTCCTGCCTGCAGCTCAAGGACACTGTGTCCTTGAAGCTCACCTCCGGTATTTCACCATCTTCTCCATAGCCTGAGCTGCGCATAAAGGCTTCTAGGATGCCATCTTGTGACACAGCTAAAATTCTCTCTACAGAGTCATGTGTTCCTGAATTGAGTTCCAGAATCCAGCTCCTTTACCTAATTGCCGTCTGTGGCGGAGTCCAGCCTGGGACCCCCTTCCCCGGGGGCTGTTCCCCAGGCGGGGGTGACGGTAACGTATTGCCATTGAGGGGAGCTGGGTTTGGTACTCACTTTGAATATATTTGTACATAGTCTATTTTATTATCAGTATTACTGTTATTATTAGTTGTAGTATGAAAGCTGTTTTCTTTTCTTTTGTAATCAAAAAGTCTCTCTCCCTTATTCCCTTTCCCTTTTGGGGGTGGGGGAGGGGGTTAATAACATCTGTTACGGTTCTAGGGGCAACTCTGTGTTGCGGGGAGCACCAGAATCAGAGACAGACTTCATAGAAGATTCATCAATGTTCCGCTTTAATGCAAACAAGCTCCTGTATTTATTCACTCAGTAACTGATCATGCATAGCTCTTAGCACTCGGATTGATTAACACTGCATAGCCACGTGTTAGACCCGTACATTGATAGGTTAAATGACACTGTCCACGCACTGTTGCGTATCCAGGGTGACACCTACTTGCGGTTTCCTGCCAAGCCTTTGTTCTGCAGAAGCTTCTGAGCTGTGAACTTTCTTCTTCCTACCTGCGGCTCAAGGGCAATGTGTCCTTGCCGTCTACCTCCGGTCTTTCATCATATCCTTCATAGCCTGGGTTGCGCATATAGGCCTCTAGGATGCCTTTTTGTGGTGCAGTTAATATTTCCTCTCCAATTCCCCCTTCTTCTTTTTGCGCAAGCCAGGCTGCATTTATGGTTCGCCCAAGACTTCTGCGAATGCAATCGATTATACAAGGTAAGACTATCACTACGACTAAAAGCAGTAGCTCAATAGTTATTAGCTGTTGCAATATAGCCTGAAGCCATCCACTTATCCCTAAAGAAGCAAGCCAGTCGGATAGTGCATCATTGTTCTTAGTAATGTGATACATATTCTCCTGCATTTGCTGCAACTGCTTATGAATGCTGGTTGAGTGGTCAGAAAGGTTAAAGCAGCACATGCCTTCAAATTTTTGGCAGCCATGTCCATAAGCCAATAGTAGAAAATCTATGGCTGCCCTATTCTGCAAAGTGGCATGTCTTATGCTATCCTGATCTTGTAATATCTCTGACAACAATTCAGAGGTTAGATTAAATTGTTTGGTACACCAGCATGCTAATCTTTCTGAATTATACCTGGACAGGCTGGAGGGG
>NW_008595374.1:127339-137272 GCF_000691845.1 Merops nubicus | reverse complement strand
TGTCTGCTGCTTTGGATTTGTGTAGTTTCAGCTCCATTCCCCAGATGAAATTGTTGGGGGCACATTTATTTATCAACAAATGGTCGGCGTGGTGAGACGTTCCCCTTGGCAGGAGGGGTGATGTTCTTCATGCCTCAGCCTCTGCCTTGTGGTGCTTGTGGCTCTTGCCCCACTGCTCCTCCTGCAGACCCCTGGGTGGGTTTGGCTGGAAGGTCAGGTCAGTGGTTACCACTCATGTGAGGTGGGCAGAGCAATTGTCACTGCTCAGCAAAATGTGGTCACGAGGACGTGGCCTCTCCAGTTTCAGAGCAGTTGGAGTCTAGTCCCTGTCTCCAGACTTTGTAGGGCTGTTGTGGGTGGTGGAAATCTCTTTGTCTGCTAAAGAGCTCAGAAGGACCCTTGTCTGTGTTGACAGCAGAGAACATTGTCCCATGTCTCCTTCAGTGAAGTGTTTTGCACTTGGATGTTTGCATGGGGTGGTCACACAGCTAATTTCTCCAGGCCTTCCATCCTTGAAGATCACCCTGATTCCCATGGCTCTTTTGAGACCCCACCTCAAATACTGCATCCAGTTCTGGTCTCCCCACCATAAAAGGGACAGAGATCTGTTGGAATGAGTCCAGAGGAGGCCACAAAGATGATCCAGGGGCTGGAGCATCTCTGCTCTGGGGATGGACTGAGGGCACTGGGGTTGTTCAGCCTGGAGGAGAGAAGACTCTGGGGGGACCTTAGAACTGCCTCCAGTACCTGAAGGGAACCTGCAGGAAGGCTGGAGAGGGACTTGGCACAAGAGTGTCCATGACAGGACAAGGGGAAATGGTTTAGACTGGAGGAGAGCAGGTTTAGACTGGATCTGAGGAAGAAGTTCTTCAGTCTGAGGGTGGCCAGACTCTGGACTAGGTTGCCCAGAGAGCTGTGGATGCCCCTCCCTGAGGTGTTCAGGGCCAGGCTGGATGAGGCACAGCCCTGGACAACCCTTTCAGGGAAAATATTTTTCCTCATCTTCAAGCTCAGCCTCCCCTGGGGCAACTTGAGGCTGTTTCCTCTTGTCCTGTCCCTTGTCCCTTGGGAGCAGAGCCCGACCCCCCCCTGGCTCCAGGCTCCTGTCAGGAGCTGTGCAGAGCCAGAAGGTCTCCCCTGAGCCTCCTTTGCTCCAGGCTCAGCACCCCCAGCTCCCTCAGCTGCTCCTCCCCACACTTGGGCTCCAGACCCTAGTGAGGAGTCTCCACGATGGGATGTCTGAACAGACTGATATGTTTTATGTCAGCTTTGTAAGGATATGAGGGCAAGGGCAAGGTGCAGGGCACGGGTGACATAACCTGGCATGAATAACAGAGTCCCTATCCTTAGAAAACCTTGTAGCCTTCTGGAAAGGCTTCTCAGTTTTAAGGCCAGATGGACTGGTTAAGGTTATCTATGGTCCATAGCATTTCAATCAGTATTCTTGTCATCCAGCTAATTACATCTGAGTTATAACTTTGCAAAATTCTTGAGCCTTGATTCGGAGGCACCGTTGACTGCACCTCATTCCTCTGTAATTTGTTCCAAGGATCTTTTTTTTTTTCCCCTTCACAGTTAGAATTATGCCTTGTTTCCATCTTGTATTTGTCTAGCTTAAACTTCTAACCATTAATTCTCATTATGTCTTTTTCTGGTAGATTAAAGTGCTGTCTGCTGTTGAGAATTGCTTCTCCACGTAGGTACCTGAAGACTCCAATTAGGCTGCTTTTAACCTTGTCACTCTGGATAGTTTATGGAAGAGTGTTAGTCAAGTGAAGTTAAACAGACTTCTCCATAATTGACTTTTTCCTGTAGGTCTTCTCTAAAACTCTTTTCAGTAGAGCCTTGAAAACCTGGGTGCCAGTTCTGCAGTGTGGAGATAACACACAACTCAACCCTTATCCAGCTGGTGCTGAACGTGCCCATGGCTCTGTGTCCTCTGTGGGGTGGGAGTGTTGCCTCAGAGCGTGTCCCTCTCCCTTTCCTCAGTCCTTCCACAGCTTTCCTGCTCCCCAGAGGGTGGTTTCCAGGCTTGTGGTGTGACCTCTTTGTTCTGGTGCTTGGCTGAAGCCATGAGAAGCCAAGCAGGCCCAGTGAGAGCAGCAGATCATGTAGTGCACAGCACCTCACGTGTGTGATCCACAAAATCCCATTAGCAGAGATGTTTATACTTCCCTGGCAATGAGAAAAATACCAGATAACTTTTGGGCAAGAAACTGCTAAAATCCCCACTGAATGAATCCCCTTTTTCTTTAACTGTGTTTCTTATTTGTAAATTTTACTTTGAAAAATGCCCTGTGTGGCTGCACTGACTTTTCTTTCTCTTCCACCCCCATAAACCTTGAACCTGATAGCAAATCTCAGCTTTGAGCTCTGTAGGGGTGTCAAAAGCAGGGAGGTCAGATAGGTGGAGACCCAGGGGGATGCCCCGTGGAGAAAAAGGTCTCAGAGCCAGCTCAGCCACCAGAAAATCCAAGAAAATTATCAGCCACCAGAAAATCCAAGGGGGACAAGAGCAACAAGGCAGTTTCCAGCTTTAAGAGGAGACTTGGCATCAGTGTTTCTCTCTGGCAACAAGTGGATCCCTTCATTAGGAGGAGGGGCTCGTTTTGGAAGGTGGAAGCATGAGTAATAAACACAACATGGTGCCGAGGGGGCTGAGGAGCATCCCCAGAGGTGTTCCTGAGGCTCTTGTCAGCTCTGGTGGATTTACCTTTTCCCTTTGGCTTCTGCTCCTCTCTGAGGGGTAACACCCTTCTGGCAGAGGCTGCTGCATGAACCAGCCCATCACTGGCAGCTGCCCAGCCTGCCTGGGTGACTCCAGGACCTCGATGCCACTGCCAGCAGAGGCACTGGCACAGGGCAGAAACTTGTTGCAGGTTCTTATGGTTGGACTCAGTGATCTTAAAGGTCTTTTCCAGCCTAAAGAGTGGGTGAAGGAAGCAGTGTGGGTGAAGTCAATTGCATGAAAGCACCAAAATGGAATTTAAAAAAAATCCTAAAATTAAAAAAAAAACACCTTTGGGTTTGGAATGGGATCTCTGCCACCACATCCCCTTTCACTGGGGACTCTGGCTGCCTCCAGTCCAGCTACACGTGGTGTGTGGTCTGCCAAAGCTTACTAGCAGGTTGGGTTTTGTGGAGTCAGGAGAGGGTGGCTCAAGCCATGAGCTCTCCTGGGCCCCTGGCTGCTCACATCAACAGCACGTGGGGGTTTGATGCTGGCTTCTTTTGTGGACTTCTCCAGCTGGCACCCTGGGTGTCCTTCCCCTTCACCCAGGAGCAGGAGGCAGGTGAGGTTCTGAGTCTCCTTGGTCTCTCCTGACTCCACCCAACGTCGCTGGGGAGCGGGTGGCCACCGAGAGCCAGGTACACGGGCCATGGGTCACCCTTGGCCTGAGGCTGCAGCTCCAGCAGCACTTGCCATGTGCCCTGGGGGGTTTGGCACACGGATGTGCCCCCCCTGCCCACCCCAGCGAGGGCTGGCAGGGCTGCCAGACCTCCTGCCAGGCTGCAGCTGGGGCTGGCAGCCGGGAGGGGCACCTAGCATGCTCTGGGAGGCTGGAGGGCTCCCCAGGTAGCAGCAGATGGAGATGCACCTTGCTTGAAGCTTTCTGGTTTGTGCTGTCACCCAGCCTGGCTGCTGTTGGGCAGGGTGTCTCTGCTCGTGGGACCGATGCCACCTTTTGAACTGGCAGCTTGTTTGCCTATTATTTCTGTTACTCTGGGGAGCAGTGGTGGAGTCCCTTCGTTTGCAGGGGCTGAGTCCCAGATCATCCCTGACAGAACCTGCTTTTGATGAAGTGTGGTGAAGAGCTGCCACTGGTTGTTGCATTAAAATAAAGGAGGTGTTTAGTAGCAGTTATTCAGCTGCTGTTGTTGTCTCCTGGCTTTCCAAGACTTTTTTTATATGTTTATATCACCACTGAAAACCTTACCTGGGTTAAAAACAGTAATTCCAGTAGCTGAAGGGCAGAACTCCCGTGGTGTCAGAGATGTTTTGGAGAGGGAATGGTTTACAAGCTTGCCTCTAAACCTGTTCCATTTTCTTCAAAATAGTGCCAGGCCACTCCTCCAGTGACCTGGCTGAGTTCCTGATGTTCCTCCACAGCCCTTGGTCTCTGCCATGGGCCTGCCATGGTTTGTGGTGCCCCCTCTCTGGGGGTCTTCCTGCACTTCTCCTGCTTTCCAGCTGAGCAGAGGTCCCTGCATTTGTGTTTCAGGTGGAGGGCTGGAACCCCTCTGCTGGGAGGCCAGGCTGAGAGAGTTGGGGTTGTTCAGTCTGGAGAAGAGGAGGCTCCAGGGAGACCTTCTGGTGGCCTTCCAGGACTTCAAGGGGCCTGTCAGAAAGCTGGGGAGGGACTTTTGAGCAGGGCCCATTGGGACAGGACAGGGGGGGATGGTTTGAAATTGAAGAAGGTAGATCCACACTAGATAGGAGGAAGAAATGATTGATGCTGAAGGGTGGTGAGCCCTGGCCCAGGTTGCCCAGAGAGGTGGTCACTGCCCCATCCCTGGTCGCTGGAGTCTGTGGGGCTCCTGCATCTTCTCTTTCCACAGTGGGAGCACAGGGTGTGGTTTGCCTTTGCTGGCCCCCTCCCTGATGTGTTTAGCAGGGCTCTCTCTTATTTGAAAGCTCTCTCACTCACTTTTACACTAAGTAAATGAGTGTTGTAAATAATTGAACGGGGTTGGCCCCTGGGATGGCTGCAGCAAATGGCTTCGTGGGCAGGGGGCCAAGTCCTTCCTCTCTGAGAGCAGACCTCTGGCTGCCCCTTCCCCAGCCCACAGCATCTCCAGAGGAGCCCGTGTCCCTCTCCAGGACACCTCACAGGCAGTCACACAGTGGTCAGTGGTTCCTGCAAGGGGAGGGGCTGCTCTCCCTGATGGATGTGTCCCTTTGTGGCAGCTAATTGGACCTCCAGCCCTGTGGGTCCCTCCCAGGCTGGGTTTTCTCTTTGTGTGGTTTTTTTTTTCCCCTGGTCTGTGTAGATGGAGATAACAGGTTGTTAGCACTTGAAACACAAATGCAACCCACCTTTCATGTCTCTTGGCAGACAAGAGTCAACAGCATGTATCATGTTAATTAGCATCCTTCCCAATTTAGTTATCTGAGGTTATACTGGTGGTTGTTGAGGACAAATGAAAGTGATTACCTTTTTTTTCTCAATTAAGGCAAAGAGGCTGAATGCAGCTCTGCTGGGGATGTTCTCAGGAGCACAGGGTGGGAAGGAATGGACATCTCCCTTTGCTGCTGGCCTGGGGGGCTCCAGTCCCTGAGCAGGGCTGAGAGGAGCCTCTACAGCCAGGCACAGACGTGGTCCTGCAGCCACCAGAGGTGGAGGCAGAACTGCCCTCCCCCTGACATGCAGGAGAGGAATGAAGGAGTGACTCTGCCAGGGCCACGTTTGGGGAAGGGTGATTTTAGGGGAGCTTTGAGGGTGGGTTGTGAGACCTGTGGGACACGAGGCTGATGTGCAAAGACAGGGGAGTGTTGCTGAGAGCAGAAGTTGGTGGGATGCAGAGCTGGAGAAAGGGGATAGAAGCTTTTCTGTCTGTCATCCTCGGAGCAAATACATGAAGAAAGAGATAAATACAGAGAAAACCTACTCCAAAGGGAGATTCACTCTGGAAAAGAAAGGGCAGTGCTGGGTCACAGTGCTGCCCAACCCTGCTGCTGTCACTGCTGTTGAGGACATGAGTATCATCATTTTCCCAGCCACGTTAGTATCATTTTTTTTTCCCCAACCAGTTTAATAATCTGAAGAAGGTCTTATTTATATGTAAACAGAAGGTTCCTCCTACAGCATCAGCCTAAGACGTATCCTGAATGCTGTACAAGTAATTAGGGATGTCACAAAAAATGTGCACTTAAGCGTTCAGTCACCTGAAATCCTTCCAACATGCTGGTGAGGCTTTTGTCACTCCAAATGCATAATGCCCAAGACAAATTGACTCAATAGCCTGGTAATTAATTTGCAGTGTCAGCCTTTTGTGAATGTAATTGATTTGATTTTCCTGCCTAGTTTTCCCCAGCCCTTTCCCCACGCTCGCTGCAGCTTTCAGATGCCTTTGAAACAAGGAGCAGCCAGCCAAGAATTCAGCTTTGAAGCTTTTATCCCTCAGTGCACTAAATTTGGGGGGTTTTGAGGAGGTCTAGGACTGTCTCCCTGAGAAGTGCCATGGGGTGCCATGCAAGGCAGAGAGCTGGATCCTCTTCGGTGAGCCACCAGCTCTGCTTTGGGTTCTCTCTGCAAGGAGGGGCTGGAGAAGAGGAGGCTGAGGGGAGATCTCCTGGTGGTCTTCAACTCCTCAGAGGAGGTTGCAGTGAGGTGGGGGTTGGTCTCTTCTCCCAGGTAAGCAGTGATAGGAAATGGGCTGAAGTTGCCCACCAAGCAATGTCCCCAAGCACTGCCAGAGCCAGGAAGGGTTTCAGCTGACTCACTGCAGGCTGGAAGATCTGTGAAAGATTTGACCTCTGACATGGGCTTCTGCAGTGAAAATAGGAAAAGAGACTTCACCCAGTGGGTGCTTTGCTGTGTTTGAGGAAGCAATCAAAAAAAAAATCAATTAAAAATGCTAAATCTTGGGGGTGTTTTGCATGTGGGGAGGAAGTGAGGGGAAGGGACTCCACAGAGCTGAGCAGAGCATGCCAGAGGTGCTGCCTAACTCCAATGGCACTGGGAGGAAATTGGGATATTGGGAGATTGTCCCTCAGGTGCCAAACATCAGCAGGACTTCTGCCAGGTCTCTTACTCATCAGATCTTCCCCAATTTCTGTGTGTAGGCAGCAGGGAGAGGAGGAGTTTGGTTTGAGCTCTGGGCTTGGTACAGCCAGGCTTGGGGACATCTCATTCAGACCAAGGCTCACCTGGTGGGACAACCAATCTCATCTCTTCTTGGCAGGCAGGAGGGCTCCCACAAGTGACCTTGCAGAGCGAGCCCTTGGTGTTGCTGTTCCATTTCCCACTCCCTGCTGTTTGTACAGAAGGGTTATCAAGGCATTAAATTAAAAGTTGTGCCTGGTGGGAAGCTGTTGGATGTTTTGCCCTTTGCTGTCGTGAGGAGAGGCTGGGGAGGCAACCACCAGAAAGGTCAGGGGGGTTTGCTCACCAATATTGCAGTGCTGCTGAGAGGCTCTGACCCACGTTGGGGGCTGGCTGGGGGGGTGCCTGGCATGAGGTGCCAGGGAGGCACTGAGCCTTGAAATTACAGCTCTGCCTTTACCTGCAGGCTGGGGCTGCTGCTGGCATCCTCTGGCTGTAGGTGCTGGTAACACCCACCTGCTGCACACCTACAGCTGCCTTGTTTGCCCAAGGTTTGCTCCAAAGCCTTCCCTCCTCCTCCTCTTCCCCAAAACTACAGGACTGGGCTTCTCTGGGAGCAGTATTTGTCTTCCATCCTCTTCTCCCCACCTCTGTGGCAGTTTCTCTCCAGTCCTGCTGCATCTCTTGGAGCTTTCTCTTCTCTAGTGCTAACACCAAGTGTCCTTCATTACCTGAAACTCCCTGCACATCACTTGTCTACCTTAGAGGAGTTTTGGTGGGGTTTAGAGCCTTAGATGGCTTTTAGAGTCTCTTTAATAGGACAATGAGAGATTTAAGAGACAGATGAGGGCCAAATGGAAGTCAGTGGGAAAATCCTTGTGCTCACTGCAGTGGGAACAGGAACTTGGATCTCTAAGAGCCTTAGGTAAAGTGCTAGTAAGGTGCATGGCCACCCCAAGGCCTGGCTCTGCTGGAGTCATGGATTGTGGTGGATTACCACAGTAAGCAACAGGACACATTGAGCTCCTGTTAGTAGAAGCACCACTAGAACTTGGTGGTGCTGCTGAGCATGGGCAAGCCTCCAACGTGTCCAAAGGCAGCAGTCCCAGGGACTGATGGGGACGAGGTGCCAGCTTGAAGCTTACACCTTCAGGTATGAAGATCTTGCACTTTTTGTGCAGGGAATTGTGCTTAATTTCATGAGGAAGAAAGGGAGGCCTTGCTCTCATTTTGCCTCTGCAAGATGCTTGCTAGTGATCTTCTCCAGATGAAAGGCAGAGAGGAAGGCTTGGTGAGGCAACCTTGTGAGACTGTGTTACAGCACACATGGACTGGCAAAACATTGTTCCAGAGCTTTACTTGGAGTCCCTAAGTAATTAAATTATTGCTGTTGCTGTTATATCACTGTTGTTATTGTAGCAGGACATGAAGTTGGCATGAACAGGGGCAGCCTGGGAGCCAGGCAACACACAGGTACCTCTAGGAGATACCAGCTCTGCTGGAGAAAGCCTTTAGAAATGTTGACAACTTCTTATCCATTTCAGTACAGGGCTGTTGCCCATCATCTCCCTGCTCCTGTGGCTCTGCACGTCTCCTGCACCCTGCCCCTGACACGGGGTGCTGGGCAGGATCTGAGTTTGTGTCTCCTCTTGGTTCCAGATTGACAAGTACGCTCAGCGGGACCTGAAGAAAGGGCTGCACCTCTATGGCACAGATGGGAACATTGGCCTGACCAACGCCTGGAGCATCATTCAGACAGATGTAAGTCTGAGCTTGGGGGTTGTTTCTTCCTCTTTACTCTCTGGGTTCTGTAACAACAAGCTCTGGGTGTGAACCTGTTTAAACCTCCAGGTCCCGAGCCTGTCCCTTCCACCCAGGCCCTGCATGAGCAACTAAACTCTCTGAGTTTTGACACAAATGGCAATTTTTGTTGGTTTCTCCTTTGACTAGGATGGCTCATTTGTTTCAGAAATGTTTATTGTGTTGGGACCCCAATACCATACAGTTCTGTGCTGGGTGGGGAGTGCAGGGGGTGGTCAAGACAGCAAAGGAGCAGAACCTTCTTCAAAGTCAAAGGGACAACCTGGGTTGGAATGAAGAGGAACAGTGTGATAACAAAGAACCTCTTCAGCCCTGTTCCCTTTCTGCCCTGTCTCCTTCTGTTGCTGTTGTTGGTCTCCACCAGTGTAGCCAATATGGAACAACCTCCTGCTCCAGTCAGGATGCACTTCCCAGCAGAACTGAACCATCCTCCACCATGGGAACCTTCTCCTGGTTCTCTGCCAGCACTCTGCCAGCATTTGCCTGGTCAGGAGTGCTGAACACCAGAGCTGGGCTCCTCCTCCTCCTCCTGTCCTTGCCTGGCTTGCTGAGGAAACCCCACCACTGGCAGCTCTGGCTTATCAGCCCTGTCCTTCTCTTTTCATGTTCACTTCAAGCAGCTCTCTTGGGGGTGATCTAGGGTTAGGGTTTGATGTTTCTCTACCTCTTGAATAAGGAAAGGTGCTCCAGCTTTCCCCCTGCTTTAGGGAGAGGTGCTTGTACTGCCTCAGGTTCACTCAAAACTTGGTGCACAGCTTTCTCACAGTCTCCCCCAGAGGTGCTGGTGTGGCACAGACTGGCTTGAGTAATAACCCCTTCAGATAACCCCTGCCAGTGCTCCCAAGGTTGTGTGAGCTGTTGGAGATGATGGATGGGCAGCCTGCCACACTCTGATACAACAAACCTGCTCGTTCACCCTTTTCATCCCCTGTGGCCATTTGGGCTGAACTCCTGGACATCATTCATTCTGGTGGTGTCAAGATTCACATACACTCCTCTGTGCAATGCAAGGAGCAGCAGGCTGCTAAGGAGAGACCTGAGAAATTAAAGATTTGGGGTCACTGACAGAAGGAGAAGAGCTGGTTGGCCCAACTCCACGTGCATCTTTGGGGCTGTCCAACCAGTCGGTTGACAGCAAGAATCCTGCACCTGAAAGACAACCAGCAAACCCACCAGGGAGCTCTCCATCCTGCAGCCCAGGACTGCCTGGGGAAGGTGCTTCTGGTGGCCTCTCAAAGGCCTCAGCATCTTGCAGCAGTTTTTCTCTTCCAGTGCTATGAGCAAATAGGAGAAGGCATCAGTTACTGGCAGGAGAAATGCATTTTGTGGTGCTAGCCATGGGAAA
>NW_008595374.1:124170-127308 GCF_000691845.1 Merops nubicus | reverse complement strand
AGGTGCCGTTGGAGATCATTCCTGCTATCCAGCAGCTAAAGAAGTTCTACTCTTCTACACTAACTTAACCCTGCTGAGTAAAAATGTGGTAAAAATTCTTAGTATTAAGATATTTGCAGTAAATACTCGTCTGATTTCAGCAATGCCCCAAGAACTGGTAAAAAAATACAGCAGAGGTAGGGTAGAAAGGTAAGGAGAGCATTATTTGGAGGATTTATGGGATATAAACCCCATGTTTCTGCTCCTCTGCAGTAAACCAGGAGTCACAGCATCTACTTCACCTAGCTGCATTTTTTTCAAGCTGTTCACAAGCTGGGTTGGATTCAGAAAAGTTGAAAAAGAATAATGAGAATTTGGGAAATTTACATTATAGTGAGAAAATGTCAAAGCTTTATCTAGGCAGGAAAAGGTGAAGTAGTGATGGGAGTGCAGTCCTCACAAAGAGGGCAGGAAGGGAAGGGGTTTGGAAGGACAAGAGCTAACACCTCCAGCTGCAGGCATGGGATGGTGGGGTGCTGTTGTACAGCAGGGGGGTGGATGCTTTCCTCTGGAGTCAGGGTGGGGATTTTGTCTGGAAGACACTCCCTTGCTCAGTGGCAAGCTGGGGTTGGAGGCAGGACTCTCTGGCCTGTGCTCTCAGTGCCACAGCCCGTGCTGGGTTGGCTTGGTGATGCCTTTGGCCTCGGAACCTCTTCCAGCTTAAAGAGTGTCCTTTAAATGTCTGATGAAGCCAGTGGTAGCTTGGTCTGAGGAGCCCAAAAGGCTCCTAAGGAGGTGCCCTCTGGCAAACACCTTGCAGCTGAGTGGCACGACGTAGGGGTGGGAAGCAGCAGCCTCAGAGAAAAGCCTGGCACGTTAAACCTGGCAGTAACAAACTGCAGTGAGTCCTCCCCCTAGTCCTCTCTGCATTCACACCCCTCTCTTTGTAAAAGTGTTTTTGGGAGCTTGAGTAGGAGGGTGGCACCGTGCTGGATGCAGTAGGCTCAGGAGTCCAAGCTCTGGCATGGATCCCTCCTCATTTCCCCTGCTATTAGACAGGGACTGTCCCCACCCTGAGTTCACTATCTACAACTGCATCTGGCAACTTTTGCTTGAGGAAGAAGGAAAAAGGCTTTTCCAGAGCCACATTTAGGTGGCATTTGGTTTCTGTGGGGCTGGCTGATGGCAGATCAGGGAGTCTGGGGAGTACAGATGCCCAGCCTGCACTCACTCACTGACTGTGCTCCCTCGTGGAGCAGGAAAGGCCTGAGCACCTTTTTGGGGGAGTTTCTTTGCAGCCTTTGTGCCTTGAGAAATGGTGTCCCTCTTTTTAACAAACAAAGCACAGAGTTCCTACAACAGGGGGAACAAGGGGAACTGGGGCCCACCAGGCCAGGCTCTGAGGGCAGAGTTGCCTTTTTGGCCCACGACTGATGGTTCAGCTTCTGCTGCAGGAGCTGGGCTGAGCTGGGCTGAGCTGGGCAGGCACCACCCATGCTGGAGGAACAGCACCAGGCTGCTTCTGCAGTCGTTCAGCGTCCAGGTCAGGGGCTGTTTCAAATGAGAACACATTATTGATTACTTTTTAATACCTTCAGCAAACTCCCAGCCTTCCTCAGCAGCGTTTCAGACCTCACCAGGATCAGCAGCACAAGCAGGTGGCTGTTGTGTGTCGTGACTGAAGGCTGTGAAAGCCTAAAAGTGATTTTAAACAGGACTAAAATCCTCATGGACTGGGATGGAAGGGCCCAGAACCCCATTGCCCAGCCCTCACCAGTCCAGTCACAGGTTTGGGGCTCGTTAGGACAGGAGAAAGAGACATTAATTTTTAAACTGTTGCTTCATCCCCAGTGTCATTGTGATCAATATTTGAACACGGCTTTCGACCAGCCAGATGGTCATTTGAGAGGCAGGCAGAAAACACATTAGCTTCCCTAAAGTGAGGAAATTCAGCTCATTTTTACCACTCTGTGATGCCTTTTGTGTCTGCTTAGACCACTGTAACTGAGAACAAAACCTGACCCATCTCCCTCTACCCCAGTCATTGATTCTGGGCAAAATAACCCTATTTTATCATTACTGCTGAAGTCATCCACACCACCAATGTGATTTTGGGCTAAAACTATCTCATTGGAGACTCTTTTACCAGGATGGAGATAAAAAGGTGTATAACAGGCACCCCACCCTGTCCCTGGTCCTCTGTCACATTCACAAGAACTGGAAAACCAGGACCTGGTAAAAGCTGCCTGCAGCAAGGCTTGGATGGCTGATTGTTTTCACAGACCCTATCCCAGCCTGGCTGGTTTTCCAGGAATTTGGCAAAGCCAAAAAGGGCCATTGAGAATAAGAAGAATCCAGCTCCTTAACACTCCTATTGCACTGAGGCAGAACCTTTGTCCTCAGTGTTCATTACCAGCCCTAGACACCCCCTGCTAGAGCAGAAATTACTTGATAACACAAAAATGAAGCTATTTGCAAGCAGTGTTACATCCCATAACTACAGCATGGAGACCTGGGCGTGTTTCATTGCTGCTTGGCTGGGGAGAGCTCTGGGCCTTGTGTGTCCTGAGCTCCTGGGAACCCACAAGCCACTTCAGAACCCCCCAGTAACCATCAGGGGAGGGGTTTATGGCTCTTCATCAAAGGGAAAAAATGTGGTTTAACATCTCAGGAGACAGAGCTTCTCATGTGAAACAAACAGCAGCATCTTGTTGGTGTTCCTGGAGATGCTCAGCAGCAGGAGCTCCCATACTCAAGGGTGTTTGACAGGCTCTTGTTGGAGCAGCTCTGCCAAAGGCTGCAGGAGTGTCCCCAGGACTGTGCCATGGGCAGTGTGCATCCAGCCACAGCTTGTCTCTGCAGCTCCATCTCCTCTTCCCACCAGGGAGTTTCATTCTCTGGAGCCCCACGCCGAGGTCGTGGCCCTGCCTTCTGCTGCCCAGGCTGTGTAGGAGCAGCTGCCCTCCACCCTCAGCAGAACCATCTTCATCTTCATGGGGCAGCCTGTCTGGGCAGAAGGGGCCTGCTCCCAAACTTGTGTCATTATCACAGAGTCACAGACTGTCTGGGCTGGAAGGGACCCCCAGAGGTCAGCCAGTCCAACCCCCACCATCAGCAGGGACATCCCCAGCTAGAGCAAGCTGCTCAGAGCTTCGACCA
>NW_008595374.1:103819-123827 GCF_000691845.1 Merops nubicus | reverse complement strand
TGTCCTTGTGCTGGGGGCTCAGAGCTGGACACAGACTCCAGGGGAGGTCTCACAGGGCAGAGCAGAGGGGCAGGGTCACCCCTCTCCAGCTGCTGGCCTCGCTGGCTGTGCTTTGTGCCCAGAGGGTGGCTCGTTGCCCCAGGCCCAGCCCTGCTCCCCCACGGCCACCAGGCCTGGGCTGCTCTCCTCGTGTTCCACGTGCTCCCCTCGGCGTTTGGGGCACGGGGAGCTCCTCCACGGCCTGAGGGAAAGGGGGAAGGAGAAGGTCACAAACTTGGCTTAGCTTCATCAGTTTGCAGAAAGCGAGGCTGGCAAACACAAACCAACGAGCTCAGGGGTGGCTCCTGCCATGGACCACACCCGAATTCTGAACAGGAGCTTCAGGGGAGAGATGTGACTCTGGGACAGATTCCTGACCGACGTGTGCTGGGCAGGAGAAGGACTGAGCACCAAAATGTCCCTGCCTGGGACAGGGTTCTGCTGGTGCATCGTCACACGTGGCACCCCTGCCCTCTATTGGTCTTCAGTGGCAGGTCTGGTCTGCCACGAGTTCAGCCTTTTGGGTTATTTGGGGGTTTATATACATATGTAAGGAAAAACTCTCCCTCGGGCCAGAGGAGCCCCCAGGAGCTGAAGCAGGTGCTGGGGGCTGCGTGGGGCTGAGCTGTCAGGAAGGAGGAGTGGGCTCTCGGGGTGGGGATTACACTCTGCAGGCCTGGATAAGATCCTGTGTCAACAGAAGGTCACTGGCCAGTCCTTTTGGGGCTAAGCAGGTGGCTGACAGCCTTTGGAAATGGGAGGTGCTGCCAACAGCAGCCCTGCAGCCCAGGGTCAGCTGGTTTTACTCATTAGTGGCTAAATGCCAACACATTCCTCCTCCTGTGGGAGCAGAGGGGTGACAGGAGGTGTGGCCACCTCTGTGGTGACAGGGCTCAGCTCACGTCGTGTCACACCAGCTCCCTGAGGGGGACCATAGAATCACTGTGGTTGAGAGGACCTCTGGGATCCTCAAGTCCAGCCTTCATCCCAACATCTCCCCAACCACCAGACCAGAGCCTCAAGTGCTGCATCTACTCATTTTTTGAGCCCCTCCAGGGATGGTGACTCCACCACCCCCCTGGGCAGGCCGTTCCAGTGCCTGACCACTCTCTCAGGGGAGAAATTCCTCCTAATATCCAATTGAAACCTCCCCTGGTGCAACTTGAGGTCATTTCTCTTGTCCTATTGTTAGCAATGTGGGAGAAGAGACCAATAGCAGCCTCACTACAGCCTCCTTTTAGGTAGTTGTAGATATCATTAAGGTCTCCTCTCAGTCTTCTCTTCTCCAGACTAAACCACCCCAGTTTGCTCAGCTGGTCTCCACAAGGAATGTTTTCCAGCCCTCTCACCCCCTCGTTGCCCCACTCCAGCATCTCCATGTCCTGTGGTGCCCAAAACTGGAGACAGGACTCAGGCTGTGGCCTCCCCAGTGCCCAGTCCAGGGGCAGGATCACCTCCTGCTGGGCACACAGGTTCTGACCCAGGCCAGGGTGCCAGTGGCCAGCTGGGCACACTCTGCACCCAGTGTGGGCACCACCCAGGGCAGCACTGGGGGGACATGAAGGAGCTGCACCCGAGGGAGAGGAGGAGGAAGCAAAATGCAGCTTGTGCTGCCAGAGGGGCTCAGCAGGGAGCAGCTCAGAGGGGCCTTTGCCCTGCTGGCTGCAGCGTGTGCCGTGGGGAGCCCGGGATCCACAGCTCCTGGGTGCTCTGCTGGCACCCTAAATAACTCCTCCCTGACCAGAATTATTGACAACCCTGCTCAGTCCCACCACCTCTGAACCTCCACGCTTGGCTGGGGGTGTCCAGGTCCAGCTCCTGCAGTGTCCTGCCATGGCAAATGGGTGCCTTGGCTTCTGGGAGCAACATCAGCTGCATGTAAAACCATATAAAGCATAGTAAAAGATGGGGGGAGGTGGGGGCTCAGTTTGGGTGGAGCAGAGGAACTGCTGAAACTCTCAAGCCCGTTGCAGTGCAGTTGAGCTGCACGCCCTGCCCAGCCCCAGGGGGCCCAGGCTGACACCAGCACAGCTCACACTGACCCCTCGGGGGCTCTCCTCTGCAGTTCAGGTGCTGTGGGGTCTCCAACTACACGGACTGGTTCGAGGTGTACAACGCCAGCCGCGTGCCCGACTCCTGCTGCCTGGAGTTCAGCGAGAACTGCGGCCTGCACTCCCCGGGCACCTGGTGGAAGGCGGTGAGTGGGGGTCCCGGGGCTCACCTGCACCCCTGGCTCTTCACCTCCCAGGAAACAGTCACCACATGAGTATTCTGATGAGCTGAAGGCTTTTGTTCCAGGAGGCTTCGAGCTGCTGTTCCACACTGCAGGCTCTGGAGCACAGCCCAGCTGGGAAGTGGCAGGATTGGCCTTGTTCATGTCCCACCTCGCAGGTGGCATTAAAGGAACCAGTCCACAAGCCCTGGAGCTTGTCATGGCCCAGGCAGGTGTGAAGCAGGAGTCCTGTGTGAGCCTGGAGGGCTCTGCTCCAGCCAGGAGCCTTCAGGGGGTCCCACAGCACAGGAGGAGAGCAGGACCTGCCCCACGGCATCACCAGCAGTGGGGTCTTTCTGCAGGGAGTTTCTGCACTGGCCTGCAGTCAAATTCAAAACCCCACGGGACAATTTCCCTGCAGTGTCCTCAGCAGGATCCTGCCAGAGCAGCTCAGTAGAGCCTGGAGCCTGCTCTGAAACGAGCTCAGCAGTAATTTGTGCTAACCACAGGCAGAGCCCCTGCCCGGGAGGGGGCTGGCACTGGCAGAGGCTGAGTGCCAACCAGCCACAGCTCCCCTCAGCCTCTTGGGTTGTCCCAGGTCACACTGTGAATTTAAGGGCTTAAAAGTTCCTCCTCTGTTTTATTTGGGGCACTAAGAAGAGAAGCACAGGCTATCACCACCTCTTCTGGTGGGTAGATAGATAGATAGATAGATAGATAGATAGATGCATGGATGGATGGATGGATGGATGGATGGATGTGTGAGCATTCTGTACCTGTGTGACAGCCACTGACTGAAGGCCAGATGATTTCTGACCATGTACAGTGGTGACACAGAGGCCACAGTTGTTGCACAAGGTCACCTTGCTGACATGATTTATTATTTACACGTTATTTAAAGCAAGGTTTCACATGCCCCAGTTCCATCCACTTCAAAACGGGGCCAGGAACAGGAGGTTACAGCCACAGCAGAGTTTAAAGCAGGGAGGAAATACATACATATTTTATACATACATTTTATAGGAAGTATTTGTTTTCCTGCACCATGGAGGAGGGGAAGGGCTCATTCAGGAGTTCTAACTGCTCCTAGCTGCACTTTAAAGGACAAAGAGGACTCAAAGCCATGGTTTATTATATTACTGGCCCAAATTATCTGGGGAGGTCCTCAGGCAGCATTTTGAAGGCGCTCTACTTGGTGCATCATGACAACCCACGTTCAAGCTTCACCCCAGAAACACACAGGAGCTGCTGCAACACTGAAATGAAAAACCCCAGGTTGCAGCAGAGCCCAGGCTGGCTCTGCTGTCTGTGCATGCCCAGGGGAGGGGAGAGGGGAGCTGTGTGTTTATGGCTAATCCCATCTTCTGGGTTGTTTTCTTTCCAGCCTTGCTACGAAACAGTGAAAATATGGCTCCAGGAGAACTTACTAGCAGTGGGGATCTTCGGCCTGTGCACAGCTATGGTGCAGGTACAGTCTGAGAGCAGTGTTCTAGTTCTGGTTCACTGTCACTACACAGGAGCCACACCCCACCCCAGTACAGTTTATCAATTTAAGTTCTCATCTTTCCAAGTTTTGCACCCTGTTGAAGCACAGCTTGGCAAGATTTAAGCCTCTTCTAACTGAGTTGAAGTGCTACGTACAGCTCTGTACAGAGATTTATACCCAGTTTCCCCCTTTATTGATAAAGGAGCATGCAGGTCTCAAAATACCAGCAGGAACTATTCATGGAAAGGCTAAATTTTAAGTGGACAAATTAAGTGAATTAATAGAAGAGTATAGAACTCATAAAAAATAAACTCTACCTGTGCCAACCTTATTCCAGTGGCAGTGTTTGCAGTGGTGTGGCAGGAGCAGCAGTGACCTCCCACCACAGCTCAGGGCTGACCCTGCTGCCCCCCCAGGCCACGGCTGCAGAAATAACCACACAGCCCCCACAGCTCGTCCCCCTCTTTGGTGTCTCACTAGGTAAGGGGGTTGCTTACTGAAAACCCTTGTTTGGTTTTTTTCCTCCTAGATTCTGGGGCTCACCTTCGCCATGACCATGTACTGCCAGGTCGTCAAGGCAGACACCTACTGTGCATAGACACCCGTCCCAGCCCTTCTGCTCCTCCTCCAAAGGACACAGGAGAAATCTCCTTCATGCTCATTCGTCTGACTTTTTGGTTTTTTTCTCCCCTTTGTACTATAAACTGTGTATAATGCTGTAATAATTTCTGAAGGTTTTGTGACTCACTTTACTGAATCCCACTTGACCGAAGGAGGACGGGAAGAAAAAGTCAGTACTGGAAGCAGCACAGGTAAGAAGCAGCCTGGTCTTCAAGGAGAAGAAAACCTCTGGAGAGCAAGAGTTCCTCCTCACAGCCCAGGGCGAGGCCAGGGAGGCTGCTTGCGAGGGGCTGATCTGCAGACTGACCTTAGGAAAAGGTGGCACTGAGGCGACTGCTGCGAGACCTCCCAGGCCAGCTGCCCAGGCTGCAGCCTGCAGGAGGGCATGGAAAGCTCTGGAAAGCTCTGGAAAGCTCTGGAAAGCTCTGGAAAGCTCTGCCCTGGGGAGCGGAGGGGCCGAGGGGCTGGCACTGCAGGCAGCTGGAATATACCCCAGGTGCTCACAGCTGGAGTGGAGCTCGAGCAGCCCCCTCCAGGGGCCTCGGCCCATCCCGTCGCCGGGCGAGGAACATCTTCAGAAATAGGTTATTTGAGAGGAGTGGTTTTAATCTGCTGTGCAGCAGAGTTGGGCTTTTGACTGGGATCTGTCCAGGGGGTCTGGCTGTTGAGGGAAAACACTGCTGGCCACTGTCTCGTTCAGTGCCAGTGGCGTGTGGATGGTGGGCTGCATATGTAATGTATCTATTCCATTCTCATACACGCTGTTCTGGAAGGAGGTGACAATACCCAGCCTCTAGCTCAGCAAGGGGGACCCTTCCTGTCCCATTTTACATTCCAACTGAAGTCACCAAGTGTTAGTTCTCGCAGAGGCACCGTCACCTGCACCTCTGGGGAGCAAGTCCTTGCTTTCAGCTGTATCTTCATTTCAGCACCAGGCTCTCGCTCTCATTCTGCTCGGGGGTTTTTTTTGTGTTTTGTATTTTTTTTTTCTATCATCCCTGCTTCAAGTTAGTCTGCCAAGAAATATCACTCATTTCCACACGTGAAGATCCGTACAGAGCTGTCAGCTGCTCCTTCCCTCAATGTCACCATTTCATTAATTTACTTTGGGATATCATCATCTGCAGGTATGATGGAGTTGGCCTCGCTGGGGAAAAAGCTTTTGCACGTTGCTTATTTTTTTCTGAGAGTTATTAAGACTTCAGATGGGTTTATGCATAGCTCTCCCCCCACCCCAGCTGCAGGCTTACAGCAGCCAAAACACATCAGTCTGTGTTAGAACAGGAGGCACCTCCCAGTTCTTTTTTTCAGCCCCATCTCCCTGTGCCCAGCTGCTGGCTGGAATGTGCCCCACACTTTCAGGAATCTGCAAAAATCAAGGTCATGGCTTTCCTTCACCAGAGAACAGCCTCCAGCTGTCTGATTTCCCCACCCCACACTGGTGGCTGAAGTAGCTGACGTGGTGCCTTTCTGTGCACACCTTCTCGTGAGGAGGTTGAGGACCAGACATTTCCCTGACTCATGTTAACAGAGCTCAGCCCAGCCCGAGGTTAAACCACGGGAGCAGCCCAAGGAAGAGACTCTGCTCTGGGTGCTGCCATCAGCAGAGGCTCAGGGGCTCTGCTTCCTGAGCCCAGCCTGACCTGCCACTGGCCCTGCCCCATGAAAGGTGGTCCAGGTTTGCTCCTTCCCTTTGCTCTGTTCCTTCTTGGCCACACAGCCACGACCCCAGGTTAGATGTACTGTTAGTTCTCCACGTGGTTTCTGGTTCGTACCCACAAGTGCTCCTGCTGACAGCTCAGAGTTCCCACCACTGAGAAGCAGCACAACAGAGCGATGAATACATCAATAAAACATGGATTTTTTCAGAAAGATAAAAGGTAGACAAGTCTATTTGTAGTGATCCCTGCCATTAAAGATCGACACAGAGCCAGCAGCCTGACAGTGCTCAGCTGACAGGAGCAAACCCTGGTGCAACTCTCACCAGTCTGCCTGGAGGTGCTGCAGGGGGAGGAGCTCCCACAAACCCCCCGCCCGAGGGTCTCCCAGCAGCAGGAGCTGAACTCCTGGAGAAGAGAAGACTGGGGGTGCTGGAGCTCAGCGAAGCCGACGGGGGAGATGCAGGGAGAGGTGGAGGCTGAGGGCAGCTCCCTCAGGGCAGTTCCCTCGAATCATGTTCCACGGCGTTGGTGTCTTTACAACAAGATAAACTGCCTTGTTTTCTAACACCACAGGGAGCGTGAGCACTGCTCGCTGTGTAAACCTGTCACTGAACAGACTACAGCACTAACTGCTGAAAGGAAAGGACAGAAGGAACAAACCAACCAGGCCACAGATTGCTGCTCTTTTTTTTTTTTAAACACTACCCTTACACTGCCAACTGAGATGCTTCTACAACTTGTTTATCGTTTGAACTCGACTGTTTTCTGTGTTTGATGTTATTAACTCTCTTCACACAGGCCAAGCAGATGTTACGGTGCCTAAAGCATTACCAGCACAATCCAATTTCAAACCTCTGAGCACACAGCATACAACAAGCCTCAGATTTCCTGCATCTCTTTCTAAAAGGGTATTTCGTGGTAGGTAACAGCAACAATCATTTTTTTTTTAAAAAAAAAACAAAAAAAAAGGCTAGTTCCATGGGATGTGTAAAACCTCATGCTGGACTGGTTGATCTGAACGAAACAGCCTCCAGTTCCTCAGCCCCTGTGAAGGCTCCTGGTCCCTCCCGTGTGCAGGGTTGCCATTGCTCCCAGCAGTGTCTGCTCACCTGGAGTCACGTTTTCTGCACTGCTTTCCCCTCTCACCTGGGACACCAAGGAGGACTCGATGCATTTCAGGTCAAGGCAGAACAAAGGCCCTGAGGGAGAGCAGCTCCTGCCTTGCACCCGCTGCTCCAGTGCTGGACGGGAGGCACAGGGCACCTGCACCGGCCGAGCCCGGCCACAGCAGCACTCGGCTCTGAGGCTCCAGTAGACTCCTGGCTTTTCATCTTCACAATTATAATACTAGATATAGCTATATATTTAATGGAATATGGGCTATTTTCCTGTACAGTGACTGTCAGTAGTGGCCAGATCTTATTGCTTGTACAACAGAATTATTTAGCTCCACATCTTAGAGTGCAGAGTCACCGAGAGTCACTCCAGCCTCTGTTCTACAAACACTTTGTTCCTCCCCCTCAAGTAACATGAACTTGTAAAGGTTTATTCTCCCATTTAGTAACTGCCACCCGAATGCAGCGTTGTGTGATTTATCAGGCAGAGAGGAGGGAGCTTGCTCAGAAGCTGTGGGAGCATTTGCTCTGGCACGGGCAGCGTGGCTGCGGTGCAGCTCCAGCCACCCCAGCCCTCCCCTGAACTGACGGGGGCCGTGGCTCAGCTCCTCTCCCACTCCCACAGGAGGTGGGTGCTGGGGAGAAGGCTGAGGCTGTAGCTCACCCCGAGCCTGCCTGGGGTGCTGGAGCTGTGGCCCCAGGGGCAGGCAGCAGGAAGCAGCAGCGGATGGGGGCGTTTGCTCTGAAACCAGACTCGGGAGGAACTTTGCCTCCGAGGGTCCCTGCGGAGTGCAGAGGATCCCTGTAGGTGCTGGGTTAGACAATTCACACCGTGAGAGGTCAGGACCCACCGTGGGAAGTGCTGCTTGGGTTCCAGGGTGAATTCTCCTCCGTTTGTCACCACTCTGGCCACAGTGGGCAGGTCTCTGCAGTGCTGTGGGTTCTGTCGCTGCAGCTACGCCGATACGTTTTTGTGCATTCATATAAAGAACAAAAAAAAAATCTAAAATATACATTTTATTTTTTAAACTTATTAAATATTCTTTAAAGTTTATCGCAGAACGTCTTTTGTATTCTTTGTAAAGAATATACAGTCTCTCCAGGGAGTGTGTCCATACCCACAGATGTGTGCTGCACGTGCACACAGGGAGTGTACCCAGTAAAACCACAGCAGTGGTTTTTTTTGGTCATTTCTCTTTGTCTTTCCCTTGACCCAGCTTTCCTTATTGATTTTTTTATTATCATTTAAGTGTTTTACCCATTCCCAGGTGAACTTAAACCCCCTTTTGCTTCCTCTTAAGGGCAACCTGAAATGATGTGGTAGTTGATAATAATTCAGAAAATACCTGGAGGTCAGGTTTACAGTAGGACAAAATAGCCCCCAAGCCAATCCTTGTCTGGTACTGATAATTTTGAAACAAAAAGTCTTCTTTTTTTGAGGTAGTTTTGCTTAGATTCAGAAATTATATGGAAAAACTTGGACAATTAACTCCTCTAAGCCAGGTGCACTCTGAGCAGCACCACAGGCACGTGTGCTGTGGAGAGGCTCAGGGTAGCTGTGGCCTCAAATGGAGACCCAGAGGTTTTGGAGGTGGTGGCAGGAAAGCTCCCAACAGGTAACCCAGCCCTTCGGTGGCAGGTCTGGCAGCTCCCTCTGCTCAGCAGCTGTGTTACAGGAGTTCTCTTCAGCCCTTGAAGTGCACCACTAGATGGTCTCATTAACCACATCCACCCCTAATTGCTTTCTGAGTGGTGAGCCCTTCAGCCTGACAGTGCAGCAAAGCTCATCGTGTGCCCACAGAACCCTTCTGATGCAGGGCTCAGCACGGGGCCTTCCAGCTTCATTCATCCACCACGGGTCCTGTGCTTGGCAACGCTGACTTCAGGATTCTTGCAGCTCTACAACCTTCACAGCTCCCAGTTTGTCTGAATTTGTCTTTCCACTAAAGCCTAAACCTCAAGCAGAGCACGCTATTGATCTTTTTCCAGCTCCCATTGTTTGAAAGCACACAGCCATGCAGCTTCCCCCAGCAGCCAGCCCAGCTCAGTTGTCTTCTGCTTTTTGAACTACACGTTGGCATAGCCCAGGAAGTTCCTATTTTAATCCACAACTAACCTACGATTTCAGCTGCTCTCCTTTCCTGCTGTTTCAGCTGCTCTCCTTTCTTAAAGATGTTTAACACAACCTGGTAGCATCAGGCTGTGTTACACAACACAAAGCACCTTCTGGCAGCATGGGGATAATTTTTAGAGAGACTTAGAGGTGCCTTCTCATCATCAGCCCAAGGTTTCTCTTGGCACATCTGAAGTATGAAACAGAGCCCTTCATCTCTCACGTCCTGGACATGACAAGACCCAAGGAAGGACAGACTCTGCTGTTCTTGGCCCACCCAAGTGCAGTGGGAAGGGTTGGTGTTCTGAAGCCCCATCAGGTGCCTAGGGAGGTCATTTTAGCCTAGCCCTGGCCTTCCCCACCCCAGAACTGCTGTGGTGCTCTGCCTGCCAGGCTACAAGAATAACTTGGAAGGATGGGATCATACCCACTACAAACCTCCCCATGGCACTGCTGCTACTGAATATGCTTCAGATCACAGCCAACAAAATCAAATAACTATACAATTAAATCTCTACAAAACAAAGTGCAGCATATTAACCAACTGTGGGCGTGCATTGCTTATGCAATTTGTTTTTCCACATGGACAGCAACAAGAGTTTCAGCTGCCCTTCAGTCATCCTGAAGGTGCTAAAAACCACCACAGAGTTCAGGAGCTGGCTTGTCAACGTCCATTTGGATGCAGCTCAGCATCTCCCTCCTGCCCAAACACCTTCCCTGGGCTGTGAAGCTTAAACCCATCACTGCTCCAGCCCTTCCAGCATGGAAACCTGCTGCTCAAGGTCCCAGGCTGCCCAGTGTGGAGCTACCTGCACTTGAGGACTTTCAGCATCCCAGGACAGACATCTGGCATGGCTTTATGGTGAGCCAGGAGACCACAGCCTAGCAGGGAGAAGGGAGACTGTGACCAAGTCATTCATGTCCCTGGTGGTTCAGCATTCTCCACTGAGCTTCACACTGCAGGGATTATTTTTCCCCCTTTTAACCCAATTTATCTTGGAAACTTGTTCAGTATCACAGACAGCTGCAATTAACTGATTCTGATACTACAGGTCCGTTTGGATAACAAACACCCAGAATACTGAGCTAAAAAAAAGCCTCAGCCTAGAAATTGCTGTTCTGAAAGGAACCCACACAGCACTGAGGGGACTGCAGCAGCACCCCCACATTTTGTGCTGTCCAAGGATGATTTCTACCAAAAAACCCACAAAGGCAAATTCTCAGTTCTCTCCTTTTCAAGCTCTCACTTCTCCAGGAGTTGAACCCTCCCCCAAGGGACTCAGAGCTCTTTACAACTCAGTTAAGGTGAAGTGTTTGTGGACGAGCCCTTCGCCGTGGTGCTGCCAGAGCCTTGAGCTGGCAGCTGAGGCACTAAGAGCCCCTCTGCAGCCCCCATCTGCCCAGCACACGTCCCTTTGCCCCCTGATGTCCTGTGAAGGCCCCGCTGGCCCTGGCTGAGCAGGAAGCCACAAGTGATGCTGCTCGGGAGGGCTCTTCCCCCAGAGCTCAGGACCTGCACACACAAGATGTTAGAGAGCAAAAATGTTCCCCCCTCAAAGCAGAGGTGCTGGGGCTGCTCTCGTGGTGAGCAGCAAGGGTGAGACAGCCTCTCCAGGAGAGAGCTGCCTCCTGGTTGGAAACACTCCTGCTTTTGGGGGAAGGACAAAACCAGTGAGCTCAGAGCTGGGCACGACTGACGGGCTGGAGACACGAGAGCACCTGGACTGATTGATGTGTCATAGTTACCAACTCACTTGCCCCAAACAACTCACCAGCTTGGAAGTACAGCTTGTTGTCATGGAACTTGCTTGATATTTGGTGCTAATAAAAATTGAAGTTTTAAATCTCCTTCCTGTGAAGTCTGTGCGTTAAAGTTCTTCCCCATTAACCACCTCCTTACTCCTGGCTGCTCCCCACTGCTGGTTACCCTGACACAAAACCATCCCCACCAGGAGAAGGGGCTCTGGAGTGGAGTGCTTGCAGGGTCAAAAGAGGAGTTAGCACATGGAAAAAATGCTCGCTGCAAATCACACCCTCTCCTTCCTGATGGAATCAAGAGTTAATGCACATTCAAAAACCTACATTTCTTCTTCTCAGAACTAGAATGTTCCAGTGCAAGCAGTCTCTGCAGAGGACTCCAATTTATACAGTCTTCTGCACCAGGCAAGGGGAGGGAGAAAAAGAAACCAAGAATAGCAGGTATGAAAAAACAGATTAAAACTATGGGAGATGGTTGGAAATGGACAGGAGACCTGAGCAGACACACGTGGCACCTGAGGAGGTTGTTTTTTCCTACCCTAAGGCACAAAACTAGAGCTGAAATACATGGTCAGGGTATTCACAACAGACCCAGATGCTCCCAGAACTGGCTCAGGGTCTGTCAAAGCCTCTATAAAGGTTCCTCCTGGTCCCTGTGATTTACCACATTCGGGGGGGTTGAGGCTGATGTAGATGGGGGTTCTCTCGTTTCTGGAGCTCAGGCAGCCCTCTGTAGCACTGGGCTCCAGAGCTGTGTGGCCAAGGCTGTGCTGCCCTGCTGGGACTGCCCTTCCTCCCTCCCTGAGAGCACTCATCCTCCCACCCAGGCACACAGAGACCTCCTGAGCCAGGGCCACCAGGAGGAGGGGACCTCACCGACCCCCTGCATACACCAGGCCAAAGTTAAATGGTCAGTGCAATCTTCTGGACCTTTTTTCCCCTGGATCCTGCCTTCCTCCTGTTCTGCCTGCTCTCCTGTCCTCAGGCTGCAGTCCCTCCCCTCCTGCTGCTGCAGGCTCACGAGGCTGCTGAAGGCCACTGGAATCCCCAGGTGATAAAACAGCTACAGGACAGGCCCTAATTCCTCTTACAGCCTCCAACCCCCAGCACTTCCAGCCTCAATCCAGGGAGCATTTAAACACAACTGAAACATTACTGAGCACTGCTGAGAGCCAGAACTTTGGAAGGAACTCGGCGTGTCCCAGCTGGTCTCAGAGTCAGTGTCCTGAGAGCTGAAAAGCTTTCCTGCCATCAGGGTGGTTACACAGACCAGGAGGGGGTTCAGCTGCTCAGCAAGTGTCCTGGTGCCTCAGCTGCCCCCACAGCTCTGCTGAGGTCTGGCAGGAACTGGGGCCAGCTCTGCCACTCTCAGTGCTGATGATGCAAGCTTACTTCATTTTCCTTTTAATTTAGAGAGCTCTTGCTGAAAATTAAAGATTCCCCAAGAGCTATAAAGCATGAAGTGGCAAATTAAACTGAAATTGAGATAATCCCCAGAAATGTGTACACAAGAAAAGCAACTGTAAGGCCAAACACCTTCCAGAACAGTTAAGGTCTTACATAAACAAGAAAACGTGATGTTCTACAGCAAAAATATTCTCAGGCCTTTCAAGTTGTCTGAAGACATCTCAGAATGCATCAGAGAGTCCTAGAATGGGTTGGGAAGGGGCCTTAAAGATCATCTGGTTCCAACCCCATGCCATGCACCATTACAGACCTTCACAGACAAGAGGATTTTAAAGACAATAACAATGTTTTTAAGAAGTGGGAGGCAGCTGAGCCAGCCTTGCCAAAGTCTCTGTGGCTGCCTTCCTGAGAGCACGTCTGCAGGCTCAGCATTAGCTCCTCTTCAGCATTTTCAAGCAGCAGCAGCTGCAGTTTGGAAGCCAGATCTCTGTTCAGGTAGCAGGCTGCTCAGCTCTGCAGCTCTTGTCTCCCAGGGCTGTGTGAGGTTGTCCTGTGGCAGCAGGACAGTGAGAGGTGAGCCAGGACCACCACTCCAGGTTAGAGATGGCCACAGAAGGAATCCAAGCCCCAAGGCTGGACGTGGCTTTGCCAGCAGGCAGGGCTGGGCTGCACTCTCAGCTCTGTCTTCAGGGCAATTTTTGAAGCAGAGAAAATGATGATTCCCCAGGGAACCTGCACAACCACAATGCCTAAGCATGTTTGGAGATTATCAGTCAGGGCTTTTAACTCCAGCTCTGTGTTTCCATTAATCCACTGAGCTGCCAGCCCAATCTCATGCTGGCAGGCTCACTCGCTGCCTGACAATAGAGACCTTATTAAATATTAAAGTCTTAATCTTAAGTACTTCTGTATGGCTGAGAAATCCTAAACAGGGCCCAAAAGATAAACATTTTCCCACTAAAAATATCCATATGTGTATATATACACACACACACAGAGTGGCATTAGCCAAACCTTCCCATGCAGGCAGAAGTGTGTAATAAATCCACTGGTTCCAAAGCAGCCCGTGTGTCCCCACAGCCACACACTCCCCCACTTCTCTAGGCCCAGGGCTCATGGCTCACCTCGAAGGGCAAAAGCTGCCTTGGGATGCCCCCTGGGCAGTCAGGAGGAGGCTCAGACTCTGGTAATGCTGGTGGGAAACACCACAGGTAGAAGAGAAACAGCCCTGAGAGCTCGTGGAGAGCGTGGCTGGTTCCACTGTTGGAGGAACTGAGCCCTTCCAGAAGAGATCATTCTTTTGCCTTCTTTCTTTGTGCCCTTCTCTCCAACCCCACTTTTCTCCTGCTGCCAGGTCTGCTCCTCTCTGCAGAGCATCTCCTCTCTGCAAAGCCAGCACTCAGAGCACAGCACTTCCCTACAGACAGAAACAGGAACTCCATTTCCCTTTCTAGACAGGCTCAGAGAGCAAACAAGGGTCAGACAGGCCTTACACCCACGGGGGGAAACTTGGATGTTGCCAAAAAATGCAAGAAATAAGGAGCTTAGAGTCTGTGCATACACATAAACCTAGAGCTGACCCAAAAGCAGAGCACTGGATTTAGTGCTGGGGTAAAACAGGGTGAGGCAGCTGCCTGAGGCTCTCCCAGCACAGGCTGGGGGAGATGCTGCCCTGCTCCCTGCCAGGGGACAGCACGGGTGGCACGTGGGCACTGCCATGCCCAGCACACCGTTGACATGTGGATTCAAGACAGTCATTGCAAACCCAACAGCCTCCCAGCATCTTGCCATGATCTTGTCAGCTCTCAAGACGCCGAGTGCCCGTCGGGGTGTGTCTGGCTGGAGGTTCAGCTGAGGCTCTGCCCCTCGTGGCCCTCACCCAGGTCACCTGCAAGCCCAGCCCCAGAACAAAGTGCAGAGCAGGGCCCTTTGCAGGAGCCCAGAGCAATGATGTGGTTTCCACATCAACCCAGCACTCCATGCATCTTTGTCCACCCTGCACCAGTGGCCCATAGGACCATACCTGGGAAGTGCAAGCTCTGGAAAGTGTCTCTTTTAAAACAATATTCCAGTTCTGTTCCAAGACCCACAGGCCAGCCCCCAAAACAATCACAGATGTGGTAATAAAATGATTTTTCCATTTATCTGTTCTTCTTGTGTGTCCTCTAGCTTAGTCTGTACACAGATTATTCAATACTT
Source organism: Merops nubicus (assembly GCF_000691845.1). Taxonomy (NCBI): domain Eukaryota; kingdom Metazoa; phylum Chordata; class Aves; order Coraciiformes; family Meropidae; genus Merops; species Merops nubicus. Next base: position 109,216 of record NW_008595374.1, on the reverse strand, counting down.
GAACACCCATTTTATAAGGATGCTCTTTAGAAATCCTCACTATACAAGCTTACAAAAGCTTCTTTAAGCAGAAGCAACAAAAAAACACCACAGAGGCATTTTAATGGACAAAACCTGAGGTGCAAAATAGTTTGAAGAAAAAGAACATGTTACTTGCATAAGCACAGGAAATAATTATTCTGATAATGTGCAGAACAATCCACGAGACATTAAATAAAAATAAGCATTTCAGCTTCTAAATAAATTCTTTCATAATCTCTGCTTTTGACAGGTAAGCCAAGTTTCCCTTGCCATAAATTCTATGTGCCCTAGTAGAAACCTTGGCAGACTTATCTCATCATAATTTAATTTCTTCCCTTATCCTTCTTAATTCTTAAAGTTTAATTTAACGTTGGCAGAAACGAGCTGGAATAGTTCAAATTAAGTGGAGAACAGCCATTATTATGAATGCCCATTTTACCAGCCAGTTCCAAATGCTGGAAATAAAAGGGATTTATTCTCCAAAGCATCCGGGCTCCTCAGACCAAGATCCTGCAGACAGATCTATTAGCACCTAATTAACATTTGAGATAGCCCAAGTGTTAGATGGGGGACAGCCCACGCTGCAGACTCAAAACCAGGGGTACTATTAAAGTCGATTCAAGGCAGCACTGTAAGAATCTTTAATTTTGAGGAAATAATTAACCACAGCCTCACATTCCTGACTAACTTCTGCTGCCCATTTCCCACAGTGCTCAGGCACCCAGACTCAGCTGCTGTGGATCCCTCACAACTGGAACTATTCTGCTCCAGCAGCAATGGCAAAAGGGTGAGAAATTTATCAGGACACCAACAACACTAACCCAAAGCCCCTTCCCCAGGGTGATGCACACTTGGGGGGCTCCTCAGGACATCCTGCCCTCCAGCAGAGCACCCCACGCCTGGCTGGCCAGCAGAGAAGGAGCTCTGGGGAAAAGCTGCACACTCCAAGGGGTCTACAGCCAAACCCCTTTATTGCAAAGTATTACAGCCTTTTATAGCAGACAAGAGACAGCCCCTGAGCCCCACAGGTTAAGGAGCCTGTTCACATGCCTGAGCTGAGCTCCTGATGGGTAACAGTTACTGTCCATGCTCTGTCCATGGGCTCTGCCAGCCCTTCCACAACTACAGAGCTGTTGTCAGTCCGTTTGTCAGTGTTTGCATACTTGTCTGGGCAAGCAGCCAACAGAATTCACTAACTCTAAATATTTTGGTACTGAGAGTTACTTTAGGAACTTTCTCAGGCCTACGAGAACCTCACTGCCTGTACTCATTGTCCATGCTCAGCAAAACATATCACCCTGCTCTGCAAGCCACGGTTCCACACAGAGCCAGGTTCTACGTGGTGACAGAGAAGTGCAGGATGGAGAGATGCCAGGAGAGAGCTCTGAGGGCTCACCAGGTGCTGCTCGCTGCCCGTGCTGCATTTCCAAACCACTCCAACACAATCAGAAAGCTCAAACTGTTTCCCTGCCAGCCGGCCGAGCCGTTATCCTCCTGCTCTGTGAGCCCACCCGGTGACATCTCCTGTCACCGTGCAGAAGCTGCCCAGACTGAAGTGCCTGACACCTGCACTGTGGAATGCTTCTCAGTGAGCAAAGCTTCATTATTTTGGGTTTGTTCTGAAATTAGGAGTAAATTCATTCAGATGCAACCATTTCCTCCCAGAAAAGCCCTGATGCTGCCAGTGGAAACACCTTAAAAACGAAAGGTTGTTACTACAGAAGTGGCATTATCAGTAAGAACTGGCTGAGCACAACTTCCCAGCATAGCTCTGTTCTCAGAGGTGTTCTCCAGTTCATCCTTCAAACCACCACCTCCTCTGCCCTTCCAAATCATGGTCTCACACTCTGCAGGCTGAGGGAAAGGCACCATTACTCCTTTTGATTCCCCCCACTCTGCCAGAGCCAACCCAGCGGCAGGAGAGGAGCAGGGTTCTGTTTTCATTGCAGAGCCCTCAGAAGAGCTGCAATCAAGCTGCAGCTGCATTGCTAAATTCTGGTTGAATTATAAACACCAACAAAAATCTAGACAACAAATGGGCTCCCAGACATGCAAGTCAATGGCAAAATGGGGCCTGTGGAGTCCTCAAGCAGCGATGGTGCCTGAAAGGCAGCACCAAAAAATTGCTTTCACTTACAAAGGAAACACCTTGGCATGGAAGCTGAGCTGCAGTTTGGCTCAGACAGCACACACAGAGACCACAGAGTCACTGTCACAGGAGAGAAGCGTGTCCCCTGAAGGAGCAAGGCTTTAAAAAGCACAAGGTATCACCACAAATATGTGAGCTGTAGATCCTGCTTTTTTTCCCTCCACCTCATCCAGCTAAGATGCAGAAAATGCCAGAAGTACCAAGGTGCTGGAAAAAATGTACAAATATTGGGGGGGGGCTGTGGAGGGAGGGGGAGAGCAGATGCCTCAGAGGAGTGACTGGCAGGAGGACTAAAGCACCATCATCCTCCAGCTCAAGTGTGTCATTTGTGCTCCCGTGTCTAGGAAAACATTTCGGCCTTTTAAAGATCCAGCTACTGCCTGTGCCTTCCTGACTTCTTGCAGCAGTTAATTCCTCCACTTAATTGCACGCTGTGCAAATTACTATTTCCATTTATCCTTTGTAGAGTTTCTTGTCTCCTACGTACAGGCAAAGCCATTTTCCTTCCCTCTGTGGTGGGAAGGGAGGGACTCAGCACAGCACACTCTGCTCACTCTGGCACACACACAGCCCCAGCCTGCTGTCAACAGATCCTTCTGCTGCTGCTCCAAATGACTTTGAGAAGACCCTCATGGTGTCAATAAGGGAGGGACCTACTTTGCTCTGGCCTCTTCTGGCTCCTGATGACTCAGCAGCAGAGTGATGGGAGAGAGTCAGAAACCTTGGCTTCTGTTTGCCTTGTGACAGACGTACTCCCCACCACTGAAAAAACACTTTCCTCTTTTGTTTCCCCTTCATCCTTCACCTGCCAGGTCTGGTTAAGGCTCTGTGTGTGCTCTTTGGAACTCTTTACTCTGGGAAGCCTACCTGTTTGTTCATTGCATCATTATCCCTAACAGCCAAGGGCTCCCTGGACAGGGAAGAGGCTTCTCACATTTCTGATAAGTGAGTTTAATACTCCACACACTTGAAATTCAAATTACATGCCAACGTGTACCTGGGAAAGCAATGAGTATTTACAATATTCAGGTTGTCTCCTGCAAATTTCACTCAGTAATGTAATTCTCAGCCAGAAAGCACCAGGAGAAGCCATCAGAACAGTCACCTTGGCTTTTACCAATATGCAAATTCACAAGTATCCTGCCAAGGATACAGCACTAACTCTGCCAAAATACTTCATCTGCCTTGGCTCCACGACAGACAGGGCTCAGAAATGCACAGGGACAGCCTTGGGAAGCCAGGGGCCTGGGTTTCATTTTGCTAAGTCGAGCTCTCTGCTGCTCCTACAAGGAGACAAAGAGTGTGGGTGTTCTGAAAGGAGCTGCTCCAGCCCATTTCTCCTCTCTCCTCAAGCAGCTACGAGCCCTCTGTCTCCCTTGCCTGCCACAACCTCAAGAGTTACAGGCAGATAAGCTCCATGGCTACTGCCAAGGGGAGGAGATGAAATCTGAACACAAAATGGGGCCCTTGCTCATGCCCAAGTTTTTAGCAGTCTGTATCAGAAACCAGGAGAGTCTTCATCCTGGCAGTGATGAATATTCTCCCTGCCACTCATGTATTTTTTTCAATCCTCTTATTAAACCAACTGAAAAATCTGGTTCAGGAAAAAATAAAACTCTTAAAAGTTACCTCTCATTCCCTCTTGTAATCCTAAAGCAAATACTAAAGGTATAACTTAGCCCTCAGTGCTTTAAATTAGTCAATAAACTTCTAAACCAGGCTTCCAAGCATGAGCTCAGCCAATCTCCTGTGTGCAATTGCATCCTCACGTCGACCACAATTTCAGGGTTGATGTGAGTGGAGAAAGAAGGCATTAGATGGAATTTAAAATCCTGGCCCACTGCTTGACACAGAAAGTCCAACTAAAACAATCCCAAGCTAACAGCAAAAGCAATTTACTGTTGATAGAAAGTTCTGAGTTAGGAAGCAGGAGCAGCAAGCAAGGGCCTGGTGGAGCAGCCAACCCCTTCGTGCTGGGGTTCCAAAGGCACCACTGAATAAACCACTTTCTAATGCTGATTCCAGCTCATGACACCAGCAAGCCATGCAGGCTCAAACAAATTTTGACTGATTTTAAGTCATCAGATGTAACATATGAGCCAATCTATTTGCAAAGGGGGTGCTCAGCAATTATGGACAAACTATTTGTCTGCCTGCATTAGCAGAACTGGTCAGCATTGAGTCTGCCAAACACCTCCACCTGCTTCACCAGCTCCAGCACAGAACAAAGGCACTTTGGCTTTCAGTTAGCCAGTTGTCTCAATGAGAGCAAAAGGACAAAGATTATTAACACAGAGGATTTTCATATAAGGATAGGAAATAGCACAGCAAAAATAAGTCCCCCAAAAGGAGCAAAGGAAAACACAAAAGGTTGCAAAACCTGTAAGAGCAGTCAGAGAATCTATAGCAGCTTTTCTGCCCCACAGGAGTTCACCTGAAAAATCAAAAAAACATTGAAGACTGGGTGAAAATAGATGTACAGAGATTCCTACACTGGGTAACTGCCTGCTGGCTATTTGTAGCCACAGTTCCATCCTCCACAAGTGGAAGCAAAGAGAGCATACAGCAGAGTATGTGCTATGTGTATAGCATATATATATATATGTATGTATATAGCCAAAGGTATCAAAAGGTCTACCTAGATCATGCCTAAAAAAGTGTAAGGAAGAATAGGAGAAAAAAAGTGACATTTAGTGAAAATTCGTGACGTCTGTCAGGGTTTTTTTGAGTTGCTTTAACACTGGCAAATGTATGTGATACAGGAGAACAAAATTCCATCTTACCTTTTCCAGCAGGATGAGCAGCAGAGGTGACCATCAGACTGGAGGAGGCTCCTGGCACCTCGAGGAAGGTGAGGTCTGTCACCCAGGTGAGCCCTGGTTTAGGAGTTTAGGTTGTGTTTTGCCTTCCCACACTAAACAATTGCTAAATTTTCCCTTTTAGCTCTACACAATGAGAGAATCAGAGCAGCATGGAAACTCTGTGCCCCGTGAGGGCCACTCAGAAGTGCCCCTCTGCTTTGCCCTCAGCAGGGGAGTGCAGAATTAGTTCTGATGTGCTGGAAGTCAGAGTAAGAGCTTATTTCATCAAGAACTTGTAAGAAATACTTCTTTTGTTTCTCTGGAAATACTGTACAGGTTTTCTGTGGTATTTTTGCTAAAACTTTGTTACTTTGTAATGAAAGAAACATTAAAATATACCTAGAAAAGGTAACTGATATAAGCAGG
>NW_008595374.1:26588-103788 GCF_000691845.1 Merops nubicus | reverse complement strand
AGGAATGTAAAATGACTCGTTGTTTTCAATTTTGAGTCTTAGATTCCATTTATCTGCTTTGTTTTTCTAAATAACATTTTGTTATAATGTTCTCATTCCAACAGAATCCACCTAAAAGCATATTTCATCTTTTAATCTCAAATGCTAACAAGATAAGTGATGTTATTTATTTGTGCAGCTTTTTGAATAAGCAATGTTAATCAAATTCTAGTCCAGTTATTTTTCATATTAATTTTCTTTTTTTTCTGCAGAGGAGATATATTTTTCCCCAGCACAGAGTATCAAAGTGGTTGCCTGGCAGACAACAAAACACCAATTCAGGGTTAATTAATTTGCACTTACTCCATAAAAAAGAGATCACCAAGGGAATGGGATTGTCAGGAAACAGCTACATGCAACCTCTTCAAGCTTCAGAGGCAGAATCCATCTGCTTAGTGCTGCCATTGGTTTAACTCAAGTCAAGCACCTGCACTGGGTGTTAATCAAAACAGTGAACTTCAAAAGACATGCCCCAAATTTAGGGGAGACTGTAATTACAGTCCCTGTGAACGTCCATCAGCTTTGCAGCCTCCACAGAGGAGCAGGCACCAACCCCCACCCTTAAAATTAACTACCTCCAGGAGCTCCTAGGAGAAATGGAAAAGCTGGTTTCTATTTTCACCCAAGCCCATAAACAACACCAGATTGTCACAACTTCCTCAAATCCTTTATAACTAAGAAGTGGTGAAGGAAGCTGTGTTCCAGTCATCCTCCTCGGATCCTCCCTTCTCTTTCACTCCCAGCTTTCCTACCTGGAAGCTACAGTTAATTCTGGAGTGACACCTACATATGGCAACAAAAAGGAACTCTAAAACCAGGCACTGAGGCAATTTTCCTTGAAGAAGCAGCAGCTCACAATGACACAAGCTACACACTTTACTCTCCACAATTCCCTGCTAAAACTGCTTCTGATTACTAAGACTCCATAGCAGCTCTGGCTCTCAAGACAGACACACTTGGAGCAAAGGGACGTGTGTCCTGAGATGAGATGTGGTGTTGTTACCCTCAGAGCAGGGTCTGTGTGATCCTGCAAGCAGACAGATAACTCCTCCTTCCTATCTCAATACAGATATAAACCCCCACCTTTGCTAACTATTAAAATCATGTGTGTGATGATAATTGATGATGAAACTGCTCCCTTCAGGCCAGCTGCACCAGAATCAGCTGCTATTTCTTTTTCTCAGTGAATGCAGAGAAGAATTGTGCAGAAAAGTGCCTTCATCTAACCCAAAGAAGTAAAACTTGGGGAAACACAAGAGCAAAGGCTGGCTGGAACAAAGCTCAGCTTGGCATCAAGGAGCTAGAAGTGACCTTTAGATTCATAGCACCTGAGATCTTATCTTGCCCTAATACACAGAATTTCTTCTTGCAGCAGAACTAGATTCTAGCACACAGGTTTTGTTATTCTTGAAGTCCATCACAATCCAATCTTCAGTCACTCTGGAGCTCACCTGCCTTCTGGTGCTTCCTCCTCTGTTTAACAACAAAGCTTCACAATAAAGAACTATCTCAACTTGGTTTCTTTTAGAATATTATTTCTAAGACAACAAACATGTTTTGCCTTTAGAGGCAAAAGGCTATGGCTTAAAATCACAATGTGCTTCTCAGCCAGTGTTTATTTTTGATACAGCAAAAGTTAGTTTGATCTTTTAGACACACAGAGATAGTCATTCTATCTCCACAGATGGAAAAGAGACTTCTTTGTAGCACAGCTGTGCTCACAGATAAACAGGAGGCTTCAACTTCATAGAGTCATCAAGGAATACAAAAAAAAAAGGATTAAAAAAGTGCTACTGAGAGTAGAAAAAACCCAGCATAATAGAATTTAATTCTTGTGCTATTCTGGATTCCATTGCCAGAGTGACTTTAAATTGCTTCTGACCAAACTAGAAAGTTCAAGTTAATTGAAGAGGATTCACATAGCAAATTACTGTACTACTAATGGGATGGAAGAAAGCAGCCTGATTAGTAAACCCTGCTGGATACCTGCAATGTGAGAAGTCGAGAGATGCCAGAACTGAATCAGAGAGGTGAAGATCAATAGTTCTTTAATCAATGGTGGATTACAGTGGGATTTATTCTGCTGAAAACAGCAGGGGCAGATGAATTCCCCACTGAGATTAATTACTGGGGAGGGTGGATGCAAACAGAGGAGTGCAGTTATCTGTGTGACAACTGCAAGTGGCAAGAAGGACACCCGTGGGAGTACAGAACTATTGCCCAAGCCTCTGCTGGTGCCCAGTGACATCCTCAGCAACCTCCCAGCCCCTCTTGGCTCCTCAGGAAGAGCTGCCTTCAAGCCTGTCTACTGCTACAAACACAAACAGTGCAATCCAGAAAGCAGGGACACAAATTGTTTTTGGCTTTCTTTTCAAATTGAGGGGTTGTCACAGCTCTTGGGATCATAAGAACCCTGAGGAAAGCACCCATGTGACAGCTCCACACCCAGAGGTGCTGACTGTGGAGTCGTGGCTTGCAGAGCAGGGTGAGATGTCTTGCTGAGCATGGACAATCAGCACAGGACTAAGGTTCTCCCAGGCCTGAGAAAATCCATAAAGTAACTTTAATACCAAAATATTTAGAGTTAGTGAATTCTGTTGGCTGCTCGCCTGGACAAGAATGATAAACTTGACAAGGATAAGTACAACAATTCTGTGAGTTATAGAAGGGCTGACAGAGCACATGGACAGAGCATGGACAGTGACTTTTACCCATCAGGAGCTCAGCTCAGGCATGTGAACAGGCTCCTTAACCTGTGGGGCTCAGGGGCTGTCTCTTGTCTGCTATAAAAGGCTGTAATACTTTGCAATAAAGGGGTTTGGCTGCAGACCCCTTGGAGTGTGCAGCTTTTCCCCAGAGCTCCTTCCTGACAGCTGATCTCACCCCCAGCACCTCCTGCAGCCACAGCATCCTCAGAGCTGCTCTGCCATGGCCACCAAACCACGGCCCCAGTGCCACATCTACACCTTCTTGTACCCCACTGGGGCTGGGGACTCCCCCACCTCCCTGGGCAGCCTGGGCCAAGACCTCAGCACTCTGCCAGGAGAGAAATTCTTCCTTACATGCACACAGAACCTCCCTTGGTGCAACTTCAGCCCATTGTCCTCTTGCTCTGCCAGGAGAGAAATTCTTCCTTACATGCACACAGAACCTCCCTTGGTGCAACTTCAGCCCATTGTCCTCTTGTCCTATCACTGCTTCCTTGGGAGAAGAGACCAACCCCCACCTCACTCCAACCTCCTCTCAGGGAGCTGTAGAGATCCTGAAGTTCTCCCCTCAGCCTCCTCTTCTCCAGACTGAACCCCCCCAGGTCCCTCAGCTGCTCCTCACCAGCCATGTTCCCCAGAGCCCTCCCCAGCTCCGTTGCCCTTCTCTGGCCCCACTCCAGCCCCTCAAGGTCTTTCTGATCCTTGGGTGCCCAAAACTGACCCCAGTGCTCGAGCTGTGGCCTCCCCAGTGCCCAGTCCATGGGCACGATCACTTCCCTACTCCTGCTGGACACACTGGTTTTGCTCCAGGCCAGGATGCTGGTGGACATCACAATCCCCACAAATTACCCATGAACACATCATGTGCTAGTGCTAAATCCTGCAAACTGAGGCACGGAGCAGGCTGAGCAGAAGAGAGAAATCACAGAGCATCCCTTGGAACAAAACCCATTTAGAAATGAATCATAAATTGAAATTATGGTGTCTTGGAACTACTTAAGGAACTTACTAACATGAAAAAAAAAACAAGCAGGGCTAAGAGCTTAGCTTGGCAGTGCTTGATTTTCCACCAGCTTGAGGGAGCAGTATCTAACTGGTCCCCCCCCTGACGTTTTACAACGACTTAACCTTATCAGAAGACAGCAAGATGCAGAAGGTCCAGCAGATATTAAATTTGCTGGACATAATGTGATGGATTTATTTGTTCATCTCCTTTGGTTATTACCAGCAATCGTTTCAGAGGTCTCCCTCTTAAACTCTGATCAGATGGCACCAACTTGGCCACTTTACTTCTTGTAGTAAACATTTCAGGAAATATTCTCAATTCTGATGCCATTCCAGCTATGTTGGTCCATTTTCAATGACTCTGAACTCAGGAGCTTTGGAGGAAATTTCTATGGGTTTTTTTTCCCTTCTGAATTTTATCAGATACCAACAATCATGTCTGTATGGCAAATCAGAAAAGGTTCTTTATTGGGAAAAATGCAAATTTAATACAGATATGCTATAAATTACAAAAAAATGTTTTAAAAATCACCTTTCCAGGATATCCAAATTAACTGAAGCTGGAGTCTCAGTGAAGCAAATAGTCCTTTCCAGAGCATCTCTTGTTTTAAAGCAGGTCATAAAAATAGTCCAGGCCTTGTCCCAGTTCCCAGATGGATATTCCAGTGCCCAGTTCCTTGGCGAGCTCTACACGTAACTGGATGGACTAAGACAAAGACACATAAAGGGATTACCTTCCAGTCAGAGCCATCAGCCACCCCACCCTGCCACCCCTTCATGCCAGCAGACTTCTTAAAAACATCCATCCTTGTACCAGACACTGAAGAACCCAGTCTGTATTTCAAATGCTCTCTGGTTAGCAAGCAATCATTCAGCTTTTAGCAGGAGACAGTTAATTGCACCAGTTAATTCAATGACCTAATAAAAGATAACCAGCTAAACAGACAAAATGCCATGGAAATAAATAAGATTTATGAACTGTGCAAAGGACTATTCTAATTTAGGCTATCATTTCATAACGTACAGAGTTTCTAACTCTTCCCAGAAATGTCTCAGGGGTAAAATAAAACTTTATCACTGATGACAATTAGAACAACTTGTCAAATGCCATCAAGATCTCGTACCTACCCTTGTCTTCTCCCAGGACAGAGCCACACTTTTCATTATCACAATGCTATTTCAAAGAGATTCTGGGAGATTAATATTGTAAAGCATCCCTATTTGAGCTGCAGCCATTGATTTAGGGTTAGTTTAGCCACTGGTTTGCACGAGAAGCCACAGTTCATGTTCTGCACTTCTTCCAGTTCAGATAATAAAAAGAACTTTTTCTCAACCTTTCACTTTCAGGTTTTCTCACTCTGCAGTGCAGTGCTGCAATATTTAAACTGCTCACACCAGGGATGTGTTTAAAACTCATTTCCATGGAAAACAGAACAAAGTATCAAGGCATCATTAACAGATCCACTGGGCCTGTCGTTCATGCCTGCTTTTAATTAATCATGAACAAACCAATTTTGAGCAACCTGCAAGTGATTATTACATTAAAAATGGGAAGAAACATACTTGTCATGGGGTATTAAAATTGTTCCCCAACCATCTTCATCACCATTATGTGAACAACTCTTTGATTCGTCCCAGCATAGAAACATCAAAATATTTCATTAGAAGCTTGTTGAAACTGGAAAGAAAACCTATTTCAATTAATTCCCCAGCCACCACAGTTGAGTATCTGTTAGAGGAGCAGCAATGAGGGGAATGTGCAGGAGTGTTCTTAACCTGGGCAGGACTGACAGCAGGAGGGTGAGATCCTCCCAGAAGGCCAAGAGGACTTAGCCTAACAACTCACAGCACGATCTCTCTTTCTCTGACAGGTTTGCAATGAGACTTTCTAATGCTCTTAAGACAGACACTACGAGCAAAAATATCATTAGATGTGGTCATTAATATGCTATATGTGCTAGGGCTTCCACCAGTGTGAGATTAATGAAGGGAGATATCCTTGTCCTAATGGAGCTTAAGATAACAATCCTGTTCAGAAAAACAGAGCCTTGGATCATTTTGCACTAGTTTAACCATACAAAATGTCTCTGTTCTCTGTAAATATGATATACTTTCACTACAGAAACAATTCCCTTCCCATATTAACAGCCAGCAGAGGCTTAACACCCTTTAGCTTAATTTGAGAAAAATCTGAAGATAGCTTCCTAAGAACTGAGGCTGTGAGTAACCTTTTTATCCTTTATTCTGGTCCACTGCAGACTACTGTGTAGACAGAAATTCTGTGTCCTGCCCAAGTACATTACTAATGCCAAACACTTAATTTTTTAAAACACTAAAATATGTCCCACAGAAACAGAGCTGAAGGAAAGAGGGAGATGTGGGCTGCTGGGGAGAACCAGGACCCCCTTACAGAGGAAGGCAAGAGCTCCCCAAGCTTCCAGCCAACACAATCAGAAGGAAAATTTCTTCTGCCTCTTCACTAACAATCAGCATCTCTGAGCACATGAACTGTGCACCCAAACAGATCCTCTCAGAGCACTGGTTTGCCCTGGTGTGTCCTCTCTCTAGGCATGGCTAATCTTCAGAGATCCCCAAACCCCACCATGCACGAGAGAGGAAATACAATGTTCTTGTGCAGGCAGCTGAAGCTTGGAATCATAAAAGCTGCAGGAGGGTAAACTTCTCTCAGAAAAGCCTAAACCCAGTTCAACGTGTGCTGAAGTGTCTCAATAATGCAAGAACTCAAGTAAACATTTCCTTCCTCTTACAGCCCTCTGCTGTGAAAAAGCAGCACCTACCTTCAGTGTTGGGTAGAAGACAGCATGCTTCCCTCCTTTATTTCTGCAAAACAGGAAAAGCAAATAGTCATAACAGCTCTGATAGATTCCCACCAGGTTTTTAGCTGAGGTTAAGATTCAAAACAAGTTTCATTCCTTCTTGCTAAAAGGAAACAAAAACAGTGCTGAAGAACACTTGCACTCTAGCTGCTTTATCTGCTGAGGTCAAGGCTGGATCAAAATCTTGCCTATTTCTCTTCTTTTTCTACTGCAGATATGAACTTCTGCTCCTGCTCCTTTTCTGCTGTAGGTACAAACATACCACAGCACACAAATCCAAAGTGGAGGGGAAGGAAAAGCTGTTAAGAGAAGGTACATAGCAGATCTGAAAGTCAAGTATGTTGAGTCAACTCGTTGAGTCAAGTATGTAAGTCAACTAGAGCATCTCTGTGAGAAGGAAAGGCTGAGAGCCCTGGGGCTGTTCAGCCTGGAGAAGACTCAGAGGGCATCTCCTCAGTGCTCATCAATATCTAAAGGGCAGGGGTCAAGAGGGTAGGACCAGACTCATTTCAGTGGTGCAAGTGACAGGACAAGGGGCAATGGGCACAAACTGGAACCCAGGAGGTTCCACCTGAACAAGAGGAAAAAATTCTTTCCTGTGAGGGCACCAGAGCCCTGGCTCAGGCTGCCCAGAGAGGCTGTGGAGTCTCCTGCTCTGGAGAGATTCCAAGCCCACCTGGACACCATCCTGGGCACTCTGCTGGAGCAGGGGGGTTGGATGAGGTGATCTCCAGAGGTCCCTTCCAGCCCCCACCCTGCTGGGATTCTGTAAACAACTGTGTCACTGTGCTGCAGGTACCAGCATTTGTCAGAAATGTCCTCCTGAAAAGATCACCCTGTTTCAATGGGCCCTGACAACACCAGCAGCTGGAAAGTTAGAGAGTTCAAAACATGCCTGTACAGAGTCAACGACCTGCCAGAGGAGTCTGCACAGCAACTGCCTCATGCCACAACTGCAACAACAAAAGTCCCTGGTTATCTAAAGGATTCCTTAAAAGGCTTTGGGATAAGGCCTTTCAAAACACCTAAGGAACAGAACACAGTTTTGTAATAACTAACTCAAAATTTGGGAAGAATCAATGTCTAAAATTTAAGTCTGAAATCCCTGGTTATCTAAAGGATTCCTTAAAAGGCTTTGGGATAAGGCCTTTCAAAACACCTAAGGAACAGAACACAGTTTTGTAATAACTAACTCAAAATTTGGGAAGAATCAATGTCTAAAATTTGAGAAGTCTCAAACTTCTTCAGGCATAACATTTTGTCCAAGAACTGGTTACAATGAAATACAAGACAGGCAGTGTCAGACAAGATATTTCCTCCATACTAGTGGCATTTAAGGAGGACAGCTCTTAAAAGAGGTGAAAAGGCTGACAGCAAAAAAGCAAGAGCCAAGGAGAGACCTGACAGCAGAGATCGTGTGATACTGGATCTGAGCAAACACACTGAGGTCTCTTGTTGCACCTGGATTAGAAACCTGCCAGATAGCAAAAGACAGTTGCTCCCACTCAATGTGCATCTGCAAAAGATGAAGTCATTTGTTTGTCAGATGGAAGCCGTGGAAGATCTTCCTCAATTCCCCAAATTACAATCTTTCAGGTTGAATTAAATGTTATCATTATAAAATACACGGACAGGACAAGCTCCTCTGGGCACAGGTAGCAAGGCAGCATTTTAAACCCCTCATAAAGCCAAGGATGAGTTACAAGTGGTCTCACAGCACCACTTTACCAGTTAGGCTCAGAGGAGGTGCCGAGTGCACGGACAGAACAAGTAGAAATTGCTCCTTAAATCTCCCAGCTTGCATAAATGCACCTGTAAAGTGCACTGGAAGAAGCACTAGAGGCAACAGATTGCTGTAACTCCCTGTAACAGCCTCTGCCTGCTACAGCAGCATCATTAGCTGGGCTTTGCTCAGGACTCAGGGTCTGACCTCTCAGCAAGTGCCCACAGGCCACATCTCCAGGCGAGATGCTTTGCAGGTTTCAGGCCTGGCTGCCATCCCCATCTGACATATCCCAACCTTCACAGACCAGAGTGGGACCCAAAAAGGAGCTGCCTGGAACAGAACCCTCCCCTGGAGCTGAGCCCCCCAGGGAGGCTGAGCTGTGCTGCTCCCTGCCCAGCACACTTCAGGCGTTTTCTGCAGCAAAACTGCCCCCAGGAAGCCCTGGAACAAGAATCTCCACAGACAGGCAAATGGTGCAGTGCTAGGGATGAACTATCCCCTTCCCACACATTCAGGCTGCAAAGAGATGTTGGGGGAACGTGTTTCAGGGGAATCCCAAAGCACATCCTTCAGACAGAGCCCTCAGTCCTGCTCCTTCGGGAGCAAGTCTTCATCCAGCAGGCACTGTGCCTCCAACTGGACTGTCCATTACAGATCAGTACAACAAAGGTGATGATTTACTCCTCTTTAGTTAACACAAAAAAACCCTTGTAGTTGCTTGGCACAAATAATTTTGCAGCAGGATACCAAAGAATGAAAGATGAAGGAACACAGATCCCACTCCTTCCATAGGAACACAGAAAATAAATCCAAATGCTGCTGACCAACAGGTAAATTTTTTCTTTTCCTGGTAAGAAAAACATGTTGCTGAGAAGTCAGGAGAAAATGACAGGCAGAGAGAAACCTGGAAATTGAACTAAAAATACGAAAGTCGGATATTTTTAGTTTTGTGCTTGGTTTTTTGTTTGTTTTTCATTTTAAAATATTTAAACCGAGAAGGCATTTTGGAAATAAAAAAGTAGTTCTGATTTTTTTTTTTTTTCATAAAGCACCTTAAAAAGTGTTTGACTTGTTTTCACTGATGTGTCTTCACATTACCAATGCACTGAGTAACATACAAGTCACAGTTTTGTAGAACTAGAGAGGTTTTGTTTGTATAATTTTACCATATTTTTGTATACTTGCATATAAAAATAGCAAATTATCACTGAGGCTAAATAATGTGCTGCTGGGTTTTTTTAAAAATCTGTTTTAAATGGATTTTTCCTAGCATCAGGAATCCTCTTGTCATCTCCTGATGACAAAGAATGGACAAAGAAAGTTCTTACCCTTTCCCTTTACACCCTTAGTCCTTTTAAAAACTTTATCTGACAGTCACTTGAGATTATCCTCATTACATTTCTCTGCAGTTTGCTCCATTTAGTGCAAGTCTGTTGCTTGGCCAATTTGATCACTAGGACTTGTAAATCCAGGCTCTGGTACTACAGCTTTTTCTCAGAACTATTTTTGGCTAAGCTATTGGTAATCAATCACCCAGCAGCTCAGAGCACTCATCTCAGAGCCTCTGATGAACTGACACTCCCCAGATAACTTTGATGGATCACTTCTAAAGATGTGACTCATCAGACTTCTCTTCTAAAGATTGTTTTAGTTTATGTTATTTCATTAATCCTTCTCTGATTGACTTCTCTTGCCTGAAGCACTCTCCTACGCCGCAGCTCAGTGTTGACATCCAGATCACACACAGCAGAAGTTCCATTTGCTGAATGCAGTTACATCCAACAGCTAACTGGTAATTCATTGTGCACTGGGCCATGCCCAAAAATATTTGCAGGATGGTAAGTTAATAACTGTAACTCACTTCTTGTATTCAAAGTAGTGTTCGGCGATTTGTTCATCCCAGACAAGTTTTGGTTTGTGCTCCTTCAAGGTTTCAATGTACCTAGAAATTAAAAACACAGATATGGAATTAACTTTTCTAAAAGGCAGTTAGGAAATTACACTGTGGGTATTTCTGAGCAGGCAGTTTTACATGTTTAGATGTTGAACACTGATTTGAAAATACCTTTGTGCCGACAGTTCATTTCCTCAGCCACTTTACAACTTACCATGGTCTCATTTTTAGGATTATTTTTTTCTAAGGCAATTAATTAACTAATGTTCAACTGGCAGATGAGGGCAGTGCTTCAACATTTCTACAGTCTGATTCCTATATGTCGAAGCACAGGCACTGAAGTCACTCCTGGGCTGTAGCTAATTCTGTCCTCCAAGGCTAATCAATGCCATTCTTAATTATAACCCACTATTATGTGATCAGAAAAGTTCTTCTATAAAAGGGACTTAGTTAATCTTCTAAAAATGAAATTAAAAAAGAGCTTGTTTTCAAGAAGTAACTCTGCACTTGAATTTTCTCCACCACTGGCTTCTTGGTATCACCCTCTTGCATGGGGATTTTGAACATGGACTGACCAAGCTCATGCCTGCTTGGCACAGAGTGAGGACAGACTTTTGTGTGCACCCCAAGCACTGCAGAGGGAATTGCTGTGCCAGGGGCAGCATGCTGTGAAGTCGTGTTCTTGGGTAGCTCACAGCACCACCTCAGTGCAGAGAGTGTCTCCTTGTGCCTGCACTGTGGAAAGCTGCTGGCAGCGACAGGGGCCACGTGGGTGATGCAGGAACAAGAGAAGTCTCCATCACATCTCTGCCCCTTCTGCAGCTCTTCAACCTGCATCTTTGGCCAGCAGGAAGGCTGAACTGAACTCTGCTGACAGCTCCCCTGACTAAACATTAGGGGGTTTATCTGGCCACAGGACAAACACCACCAGCTTCTTCTTTCAGAGAGTGTCTCCTTGTGCCTGCACTGTGGAAAGCTGCTGGCAGCGACAGGGGCCACGTGGGTGATGCAGGAACAAGAGAAGTCTCCATCACATCTCTGCCCCTTCTGCAGCTCTTCAACCTGCATCTTTGGCCAGCAGGAAGGCTGAACTGAACTCTGCTGGCAGCTTTATCTGGCCACAGGACAAACACCACCAGCTTCTTCTTTTCCTTGGGGATTGTATCATGAATATGAAATTAAATTTATCACTGCTCTACCGTTATATAAAGCTACCACTGGCATACACAGTGATCACAAGGTAGCACTAAAATTATTCTTCTCTTTTGTCAAAATGTAACAAAACTTATCTTTTCCATAACATGACTCTTTCTTGCAATAATATTTCTGCTCATGACAGGATCTGCATGGAGAAATTTGTCTTCAAATCTTCTCACTTTTAAGTAAGAAACTTCAGTCTCCTTTGTAAAAGTTGTTGGAACTGATTTCCATCAGCCACTACCCTGACTCCATCAGTGCTGAAATTCTACCTTATTATATATTTAAAAAAACCCAAACATATTAAAAGTTTGTATTTCTCAGTTTGAAGAAGATTTCTTCTCTCCTTTGGTATTATCCTAAACAGAATGACAACACTCAGCATTGCAGGGAATATCTTTCTCTCTTTTGCTGTGGCTTGCTTATTCACATATTGGTAAATTGTTGCCTACTGCCAGCAGTTTTAGAGATTTTCATTTTGTATTTAAGTCAAATTAGTATATCTATTGCAATAAAAATAGATATTCTAGGAAAATGTATAGCTTCATATGTAAATTTTAGAGTAGGAACTATTTATGAAGGTTAACTTCTTTAATCCTCAGGTGCTTTGCTTTAGTTCTCCTGAGCTGCTCTTCAACAAAAAGGCTTTAGTGACAAGGAAACCACTAGTGAGCACACATCCCATCTTGATGCTCTTCTCTAACACTTCCCATTTTCTCCTCAGTTCTCACATGAACAAAACTCTGACTAGAAGTGACAGGTCTCTAACCAGAGCGAAGGGTCATCTGCTCCTGCTGCAGCAAGCTGAGCTTACCTTCTGCTACAGCAAACTTGAGAGATTCAGGCAAAGGATAAAAATACTATCCAGCTTGACAAATCTATAGCACACCTTTTCAGTCTACTTCAGTTACACTAGACTTGACTTAGTGATCAAACCCTGAAGCTACCAGGAATTGCATCTCCATAACTGACCATCAATGGTACCACTGCATGGCAATGGATGTTTTAAATTCAACTAGGTAGGGCCCATCCTCTCCCTTTCCAGGGAGCCATGTCTCTTAATAAATGGAAGAGAAATCACATAAAAGGCCATATTTTCAAGCTCAAGAGCTTAGATTTCTAATGCAAAGCAACTATGCAGAAATACCTCCAAAACAGTTCTCATGGCAGTGCTCCTAAGGACATCCCCTACCCTGGTACACATCTTCCAAACAGTGCTCAGTGTTCCCTCTGTGCTGTGTGCATCAGGGCACCACAGGAAAGGGCAAATATCCATCTTTGAAACAAGATTATTCAGGGGATATTTGTCTATATATAGATATAGAGAGATAGATAAAACCTGTAAGTCAAACCCTCTTTTATTTAGTTTCACTTCAGCTACCATGACACTTTCACACTTTAGCTGTTTAGATTTTTCCTAAACTACTTCCTTTTTGGTGGGAGAATATGTCAAGAAACAACGTAATCCGGAGACAGTTTTAAATGTTAAATTGAAAAGGTTTTAAAACTGAGACTTTTTTTGGCCTTCTTTTCTTTTTAGGAGATCATTTCTAAAGAGCAGCTGCAAAACTGCTGAATATACTACAAGCTACTAAATAATTCAACCATGAAACTAACAGTTTTGATAAAGGATGCCTTCAATGGTAATAAATGGAAACACAAAAGGAAGGAAGAAAACTTGAAAAAGGAAAGAGATTAAACAGAGATTTTGAGTTCTCACTCAGTCGAGACCTAAAACTGCAGCTTGCAAAAGGTAGAGATGCCTCACAATTTAACAGTCTTTAGATATTAGCCTTTAAAATAGTTTTGTGAGCATGAACAAATTTATGAGAAGTCAGGCTGCAGTCACTAATAGCACAGTATTAGATCTATGAGTATGTATATATACAGTTTTATATGGTGTGCAGTTACAGAGGTCAGCAACAGACTGAACAATGAAGTCAGCTTTTACCACACTGATCCCATCAGAATCACTTAAGCACCTTTTTTATTCATCTCCTCTCACCATTCAATACCCAGGAACACCATATTGACAATATATTAGTGTAAACTTCCAACTTTAAAAGGTGGTGAGGTTCCACCCCATTACACCCCTGTCTTGCACATTAAAGAACCCAAATTTTATTAACACAAATCCCACAAGGTCTTTCAAAAGCAAGTAGACAGCCAAGAAGACGACTAGGAGGAATCCTCTAGAGAATCCAAAGAACACACTAACTCACATTAAACCAGTTTTCACTCTGCAGATTTATGCATTGGAGTGCAGAGCACACTCTAGAAGCATTATTTATTCTGTCTGCAGGGTACGTTATTCAAAACTGGTTCTGTTAAAATCTTTAGATTATTTCAAGTAGAACAACTTAAAACTGAACACAGTTTGCAGAGAGATACCAATCTGTTTGCTTTCATTACTGTGGGTGTCTTGGGTAAAGCTGTTACAGCATCCAAGTAGCAGCCTAGAAATGAAAAATCCATAAGCAAGCGTCATTGCTCTCCATTAATCTTCTCTCTGTTGTTGTCTGCACCTTTGCTCTGTCAGTTCTAAGAAGCAATAAAGAGTATTTTTACTATTTTAATACTAACAGGTTTCCAACAGATGGAAAGTTTTGTTGGAAAGTCTGCCAAAAGATGCCAAAGTTTTATAAAGTCATTTCTCACCGATTTCTCCACACTACTTCATCACTGGCTTGACAGATGATGGTTCTTGGTGCTTCCCCACCAACCTCACACAAACCTACTGACCTCTGCCAGGAGCTCAAGCCATGATGCACCAACCCAAGGAAACAAGCAGAACCTCAGCACCTTTCTACTGTTACCTGGGCTCTTTAGAAGTGCACCTTGTCAAAATCACTTGGAAACGCCACCACCTTGGTGGACACAGCTGCAGAGGCAGCCAAGTATTTGTGTTTGATAAAACTCTGGAGACACAGGAACAATGTCAAGCTTTTCAGAAGCATCTTCTTGCTCTCATCTCTGAGAAACGACGAGCATTAAAGCCTGTTAGTGCCTTCCCATGGCTACAGAAGAAAGCACAAACATTACAGCACTTCATGGTTCATAGTGCCCCCTATTCTGAATTAACTTCACAGAGGCTTTCTGAAGAAAATCTCATCTGAGAGTGCACACAGTGGTAGGCTGGGAAATTACCCTGGAGAACTGGGAGTACAGCTGGAAGTGCTCCAGAGCAGGCTAACTTTTCCCAGCAGAACCAAAATGGTGACTCCTTACAACACAGGAAAAAAGTCCCAGATAGATATTGATCAAAGAATAGAAGAAATCACACACCAGGCAGAAAAAAGATGCAAACATTTATATGTTTAAGGATTCAAACTGACAGAAACAAGAGGAACAGATGAAAATCTCCTCAAAGAAAATAAGATGGTTATTCCTAAGCCAACAAATACTTCTCAGGCAACGGGGACATGACTAGACTAAGGGAGGTGGTTTGCACATCTCTTTGTTTACCTTCAGTACCACACTGCTGCTCAGCAGCTCCATTTTATTTCATAACAATACAGGTATTTTTATCTTGTTATTCTGTTCTTCAATTTTTCAAGACACCTGTGGCTACAAAATGTGATTTTTTTTTTCCCCAGTGCAAATTATTTTGCATAATATGATTACAACTGTTTCCTAAGGTGCCTTTTGTTCCTGTGCATCACTTTTGCATATTTTCCATCAGAAATCTTTGCTGTTCTCCACCTTTGCCAAGTCTCAACTTTATACTGAAATTATCAGGCAAGCTTTTTGATGATATTTGTTCAGTAAAACATAGATTTTTCTTTCCAATTTATCCAATCTAACAGACAACAGGTCACTATTTATAGCAAGATTTGGATCTGGCAGCTTTTGCTGTCTCGATAGAGTGAGTTTCTGCCTTTCAAAGCTGGCTGTGTCACCTGGACTCCTCTGTCTGCTCTGGCCAAAGGGCACCCTCCTGTCAGGCAGAAGACAAGTTAATGGTAGAATAGTTTATTGTGCTACAACAAAAAGCAGCATTCAGGCGAGCTCACAGAAACAAAAAAGCACTAGAGAATGGAATGAAATCAAGCATGCCATTACAGACGAGCTCAGATCTCCAGTCTGTTTAGTTTGGCTGTGAGCTAGAATCTTGACTTTCCACAGGCAAAAAGACTAATTTTTTAAGATATTTTTTAAAATGAGCTCTGTCTATTGGTCAGTTTGAAGTCTTTGATGAAAATATGCCTTCGTTTGGTCTTGATTGCCTTCACACACACTGTAAAAACCAAAGCTGTGATATTGTCTCTGGTATCCCTCACAAAATGAATACCAGGCAGGCGTGCCACTGGGCAAACAGAGCAACAAGAGCCTCCAAACTATGCACCAGGTCTCCTCAAGGTCAGCATCTTTCCTGACTCACCTCATTTATGAACTCTGCCAGAGGACTCCCCTGATATGCTCAATTCCAAGCAAGTATCTTTCTCCTCCTCTCAGTTTTATATTGAAATTAAGTAGAAAAGAAGAAAAATAGCAGATGTGTAAACAGTCGAATATAAATCACTTAATAATTGAAAAATGGATATGAGTAGATCCTCCACTATCTCACACTTCCCATTTCATAATTAAAAATGTTTTCATTAACCATCACAACTGTCTCATTATACATCAGGGACAGGATGAAAATCCTCATTTAAAGCAGATTGTCAGACTACATTTTGCAGCTCTAAAATGCAGCACACTGAAAACAAACTGATTCTCCTCCAAATTCATACCATCCACCATCACCACCACAAACCACAGAGATACTGAATCTCACATAAAGCCTACAGGACCTACTAATGACCATCACCCTAAAAAGAATTAAAACCCCCTTTTCCTCATTATTTAAAAACATTGCACCGTGGCAGTTCTCTGGCCCACTTGATAAAACCACCTTTATTTACACAGACACACTTGCTGTCTCTGTTGATAACCAAGCTGATTTACTTGCTCTATAATCCCCAAATCCTTCGATACAGGTTTTTTACACCACGTAGGACAGTGGCAGTTCAGGTGTTCAGTTGTACAGCACAATGCAGGTATTTCTAGCAGGGCTATAAAATATGACTAGAATAGAAATTCCAGGTTATCACATAGTTTTTGAAAATTTTCAGGGTTCTTTCTTACCAAATTTTAATTAGTTGGCACATTTTGGTATTTTGACCTAGATCTCACAAAGCCAAAAAATATTTTGAAACCACTCTATGTCTTTGAATGTCACCCAGTGTGTTTAAAGTTCAACCTCTGAAGGCCTGAACACCAAACACTTTCTATAAGATAAAAGAAACACGGTTGAGGGGTTGGGTTTTTTGGCATGAAGTAGTTATAGATGTGCAGTAAGGGATTTAAATGATCAAGTGAAGCCCAGCAGATAGTTTTACCTTCATAGGAAGGAAATCATAAATTCAGTCCCTAACAGGGAGGACTGTAACTAAAGAAAGCAACTACAGAAAAACCTGCAGCAGTTCAGTAAACTCAACAAATCTCCAATGATTAACCACATGCTCTTTTCTATCTTTTGGGACCAAGTTAAGTGAAGAATGAAGAACATTTCTGCTGACTTTTGAGTTACTTTTTCATACTTGGCAGAGGGATTTTTCTCCTCTCAATTGACCACGTTTTAGTCACACTTATGTAGATTTATTCTGGATTTACATCCATAGAACCAATATAAGACTCTCAGCCTTTGTTTTTTTGAACAGATAGAACGATGACAAATTCAGGCACATGATTATTAATCTCATAAATAACACAGATCTCAGGGGCTTAGTACATTTTTAACATGCCTTAGAATTATCTGGATGCTATATAATTCCTCCATTTCTGGCACGACTCGAAGATGGGCTGTGAAGTGTATTTTATCCAATGAGAGTGGAGATTTATGCCCTTTTAAAAAACTATCTTCTTCAGGCCAGTTAAATAAACACTTGAGAACACAGACTTTAAATCTCTTGATATTAAGTTAAACAAATACATATTCATGTGGCAGTCTTCAGTTTTAAAGGAAAGCCCCTTTTCAGCATGAAAAAAACAGCAGAACATCTTCTGTAACTTTGCTGTAACTCTGACAAATATTTGTATATTTTCATCTGTTTAGTTTCTGCTGAATAAACATTCTTGTGCTGCCTGCTAAAATTTGTTAAGGTTAAGACTAAACTTGAAAGCAAAATCCAATATGCATCTATTTATTCAGAATGACTTCCAAAAGAACTGTTGCTTACATCAAATGGCAATACCTGGAGTGCAGACCAAAGGCCAGGACGATGGTCACCACTTTTTTTCCCTTTAAATTACCAGACATTTTAAAATGCAGTACTAATTTACCTCTAACAGGTATGGATATAATTTTTACATTCTAAAAAGCACTACTTTTTGCATTAACTGCAACTACCAGGTACACAAATCCTTGGTTTGCTGAAGAAATTGTTGATTTAGAGAAACAGTGTAAAGGAGAATTATACTCAGAGCATCTCTGGGAACCTTGTACATTCTAACAATTTTTTTACATCTGAGGAAGTGAGAAAATAAATCCTTTTGCTGTGTTAGAATGACAAAAGTTGGCTTTCTGCAATTATTTTAGCAAATTGAGACAGTAAATGTTCACTATTGATCCTAATACACCACTGAAGGTAAATCAGTTGGGCTTTTATGTATCTGAAGTGGTTCTGTATGCAAATAGAATAAATTGGAATAACACTTTCAAAATGCTTCCACTTTGCCCTCCCTGCACAAGTCAAACAACACACAGAGGGTTCACCAGTACAGCTGGGTAATTAATAAAAGAAGAATATTCTTTAAACACTTACTAATTGTAAGTATAAACAAGTTAAACACTAGCAAATGCTATGATATGCATGTAACAGGAGGCAAATCCAGAAAGCCCAAAGCAAAATTAAAGAGCAAGAAGTCCTCCAAGGGATCAATTATTATAAGCACAGAGGAAGAGAGACTGTTACAATATGGAATGAAGAAAAAATGTCTTTTTTTTAAAAAAGAAAGCACAATTTAGGATCAACTGTTGGAGAAAAAAGGTTGTAATTTTCCCTTTTTTCTTCTGATTTCATCAGGGAACATTGCTGTTTTCAAAGGCTCATGTATTTGATTGTTTTAATTAAAAAACCAGATTCCACTGAATTAAGTCTGGCAAGATACTGAATAGGTTCATTGCCATAAATAAGTCAACTTTTCTACCTGAAGGCAGGCCTGAGGGGAGGAGTAAAGCTTTCCTCTTCATTGCAAAGAGCCATTTCAGAACCAGATGGCAGAGGTGGCACCTGGGAATAACTCCCTGTGCCCCACATCCCTCATTAGCACAAGCTCCTGTGCACAGAGATGGATCAATGACCTTGTTAAGGAATGACAACAGAAAAAGAGGAGGATAGCAAAGGCAGAAGATGAAGAGGAACAGATGGGACTGTCAGCTGTAAACCTGCACAGCTCTACAGTGCAAGAACACGAGTGACATGGAGAGTAGAGCTCGGCCTGGAGCACTCTGACATAGCTACTGCTCCACTTCAGGAGCTCTTTTTCTTCAGTCCCCCCTCAGGATGGCACAGTTTTCTCTTTAAGCAAGGAACTGTTACTACTGGATGGTGGATTCTGTCCTCAGCATCAAAAAATGGCTGGTGAATCAAATGCAGAAGTGCTGAAGAGAAACAGAATTTACCTCTTTAGAACATGAAAAAAAAAGCAGGTTCTTGCCTTCTCCATAAGGTCTGATTCCTTAACTAGTTGAATTAGTTTTTCTGATTGGTTTTGGCACTTGTTGACTTGAAAACCCAAATATTATGCTGTGAGTAATCTGTGCCCCCCCAAAGCTCTGCATCTGTAGATGATGATGACTGCTGGCTTGGATCAAACACTCAGAAAGTTTCCATGCAAGTCCAAACTAGGAGGAAAACCAAAAGAACTTGCAGCAACACACAACTGACAGCCAAAATACAGAGAAACACACTGAAAAGGGCAAAATGGACTTTTGGGGGCCCTCTGTCTATGTAGATAACAATTAGGAAAGGTCTAAATACACCATAAAGGTTATAGGCTGCTTAAGCTGAGAAGAAGAGACAAAGTAAAAAAAAAGGAGTGGGGTCAAGAGCTAATTTTTATCCATTAACTTTTTTGAGCAAGTCACAGGAAATCAAATATGCCATATACTTTTTTGGATCCTGGGTATTAGCCCTATTAATTTATATTCACAAAATATATCCCAATTACAAGAAGTTTCTGACCCTTTCTGGCCCCGCAGCCATTGCAAGAACCTCTTTAATTACTCGCTTCTTTTGCAACAAGATACAATTAAGCAGTACTAATTACTTGGCACAAGCTATTTTAAGTATGGAAGAGGTTAACCAGTTGCTATAACAACACAATTTAATGAAGTTGACTGGCAGGTAGTACATAATCTCATCCCATGGCAGAGGAGTTTGGAACTGCACCCCCACTTTCAAACCTATCATCTTTGCTGCAATTTGTACCTGCAATAAAACAGGAACATATTGAATAGAAGAGTGTTGAAAGAATTCATAAACCCATCAAGCTGTCACAGCATTTCACACTTCAGGATGATGCACAAACATTAAGTAATTAAGAAAGAAGTGGGAAGGCTACTGTTTAAAATAAAGAATCTATTTGGAAACAAGTTCTTCCTCTGAAAGACAGAAGTCTGGGATGATGTAAATTAAACTGGGTGAAAGCAATTCCAATCCACTCAGCAACTGTGGGGACTTTGCTTCAGGAAACAGTGACTTCTCCTTACAAGGGCAGCAACTAAACATGCCACACTATATAGGATGCATTAATATTTCTTCAGAAATGTTACAACAGCCTTAGAAGATGTGTAGAAAAAATAATTTAAGATGGTTATCAGAAAATGATAAAACCTCTTGAAATTTCTTTACATGATTTGAGCTAATCTTGTGTCCCCTAAAAGGATGGGAGGTGGAAGCTAAGTTGTCACCAAGAAGAGCAGTTTTATGGCAAAGATCATGTAACTTGAGGAGCACTTTGCTCTAGATTACACCTAATGCAGATTACCCTGTTTGCATTTGAATTGGGTCAAGCACTCAGATGCAAATTTTATTTTTAACACAATGAAGGGCTGAGTAACTCAAAAGGAATTCAAAAAGGTGCTTCAGTTTCACAGATACAGCAGCACCATTCTGTAAAGAGTTGGCTCTATAACTTTGAATCCAGAAAGACAACACATGAGCTTCACAGGACCAGAGAACCTGCTTCACTCAGCAAACAGATCTGTCTGATTTATAATAAAATGCAGGCCACAGGCTCATAGAATGCTTTGAGTTGGAAGAGACCTCTAAAGGTCTTCTAGTCCAACCCCCTGCAGGGAGCAGGGACATCCCCAGCTGCAGCAGGTTGCTCAAAGCCCCATCCAGCCTGACCTTGAATGTCTCCAGGGATGGGCCAGCACTGAAAGGTTGAAACTGCAGCTTTCTATCTTTTTCTGAACACAGCTAAGATGATGATTTTCATTAATGAAAGCAAACACAGAATAATTTAACTGCAGCACCTCTTAAACTTGACTAATTGACTTCTTAACTTTGACTGCACTGGAAGTTTATTTTAATATAACTATGCAATCACTGTATGCAAAACATACTAATAACTTCCATAATTTATGTATTCCAAAGCATTATGAAGGCTAATGAACCTTGCTGGTTTGATTTATCATACAGGATAACCTGGTGAGACAGTCAGTCATTAAGAAGCTGCTTTCTCATAACACAAAATAGAAGTTTTGACTAATGGAGAAAATAGTATAAAATATCCATCTGACAGGTACATGAAGACTACTTAACCCATTCCAGAATTTGCTATATAATTATGAGAAATTCAGAAGAGTGAACAATTATTTGTCAAGTTCCTCTCAGATTTTTTCAAGGACAAGTGGAGTAACTCTCAGTTTCATAATGCTCTGGCATCTTCTAAATGCCTCACTGGCATTATCCAATTAACCTTCTGGGCACCTCATCTTCCACATGGAGGAAGAGGCAGAGATGTTAACATGTCAGCAGCAAGAGTGGTGTGTTCAGAATCATCACAGAAACAGAAGTTACCCACTGTAAAAAATGGGGGGTCTGTATTGGTACCTGACTGATTAGTATCAAAATAGTTTATTGAAGCAGATTTAATCCACCATTTTAATACAATGAGTAAAAAATAAAGTAACTGTCCACTTTGAGTGACATTTTTCTTCCTCAATATTTACAAGGAGCACAACTCTGGACCCCCAGTTTGCTCACCAGTTTGAGTATCACATCAGAACTCAAGGCTGTAACCAGATCCCAGCTTGGAGAACAAGCTGTATTTCCTTCTGCAGGAACTAAATGAGAATGAAGTTCAAGAGGTGCCATGGAAAGTTCAAGAGTCTCTGGTCAGGTTGATGTTCTATAGATAAATTTACAGGTGGATTTCAACTTAAACAACAGCGTTGCTTAGTATTTGAGTAAGACTGAGAGCTTTGATCTAGATTAGATCTAGATTTGATGTAGGATCTAGAGCCCAAGTGTGGGGAGGAGCAGCTGAGGGAGCTGGGGGTGCTGAGCCTGGAGCAAAGGAGGCTCAGGGGAGACCTTCTGGCTCTCCATACTTTGGCAGGAGGCTGGAGGCCAGTGGAGGCTGGTCTCTTCCCCCTAGGAACAAGTGAGAAGATTAAGAAATGGCATCAAGTTGTGCCAGGGAAGGTTTAGCCTCGACCTGAGGAAAAATCTCCTCACTGAAAGGGTTGCCAAGACCTGGCCCAGGCTGCCCAGGACAGTGGTGGAGATGTGGTGCTGAGGGACATGGGTCAGTAGGGACCTGCCAGTGCTGGGTTAATGGTTGGACTCCATGATCTTAAAGGTCTTTTCCAACCAAACTGATTCTGTGATTCTATTCTAGTCTATAAAAACAATGTGATTGATGCTGATCTTTATACAGTTTGGGGTTTTAGTTACCTTGTTGCAGGCATTCACTGATATTTACCCTTCAATAAATCCGTGACTTAGATCTTGAAATACCAGCTACCTCCTTAAAGCCTGGGAAAAACTCCAGAGGTAAAATAAGACAGGGGAAAAATCAACAATCAGGAAAGTCATGCTGTCTCCTAACACCAGCACTCCCATCTCCCTTAGAAAGAACTGAGCAAACAAACATTTGGAGGACAAAGAACAAGGACAACACTGGATACAGCAGTACTAAGACCAATCTTCCCAGTTACGAGCACATTACAGTGTAACTCTGAAGTCCAGTTGAGCCAATAACTCAGCCATGGGAATTTGATGTCAAAATATCCAGTCTTTTAAATTGAAACATTTAGGTCTGAAAGACCTATTTGAGAATTGCTGTCAGGGAAAACCTGAAGCCCTGTTAAAACCAGCCACACATCCCTCCATCTCACTTTTTGATTACTCAGAATGGTAGTCAGGACTAATTTTCTTCAAGTGTCCTGCTTAGAATGCCATCAACAAATATAACTTGTAAGGCATATAGATTGTATAAAACAAAGGTCTAGGACCTAGGGAGGTGTTCATGTAGGAGACCTGAAAGAAAGTCAGCAGCAGTACATGGCTATTGTTGTTTATCATTTGGATGTAACAACCCAGATCTGATAAATCATCATTATTAGTGTTTTTTTCTTAAATCTGGATTTCTATTGCTCAACGTCAATTACAAGATAAATGTTCTTTTCAAAAAAATTCTCATCATCAAAAATCATCAACCCAGAACTGATCCTTCAACCCCCCAAGTGCTGCAGGTGCTGAAGCACAGACCCCAAAACGTTTCACAGGTCTCCTATCAGGAATAATCTTCACAGAAGACTTCAGCAAGAACTAAGTGCCCAAATGCTCTGGGCAACCACACCTGCAGACTCCAGAGCTCATACCTAAAATGGCTGGGGAAAGAGAAGGCTCAGGCCTGAAGAGTTCCAAATCTATCATATTTTATTTCAAGGCTTGGTAAGGGACAGGGTGGTCATCTATCATGTCATTTAAATATACCTACAAACTTAAAAAAGCATTGAAATGAATAATTAAGAAGCTCATCAATTTTGCACTACCCACAAAATGAATGTACTTTACGTTGTTCAAATATAAAGGAAATGCATTTTTCCTCACAGAACAACACGGGTGGTTGGTGGCAGTAAAAGCTGGGCCTATGCATTATTCACTCAGGAAAAAAACTCATTAATTCAAAGATTGCCCAATGGTGTTCACACCCCTCTGCTGTGCTGAGCCTGAGGAGGAGGGAAGGGGCTTCAGACTCCAAGCTTCCATGTCACTTGCTTCTGGTGGCCGTGGAATGGTGGGAAATAGCTGCACAGCATCCAGTCACTTCAGTTACAGGCTGATCTGCAGTCTACTGAGAGATCCACAGAAGGAGTATGGCAAAGCTACTCGTGGTGGGAGGTGTTTCTGCAAGGTTCTCACCCAGCCCGTGCACGGGCAAGAGCTGCAAGGTTTGGAAGGCAGTATGAGAGAGGAATCAGTGTGATCAAACCTGTGTGAACAAAGGATGCAGGCACGTGTCTCCTGTGAAGGGGAGAGCAAAGGCAGACTGCAAGTGATAGTGGGTGAATTGATGCATCACTGATAGAGAGAAGAGCTGTTGGATGAACTTCTGCCATGGTTTTATATTTCTGGTGTCCCAGAAGCCTGGCTTTTTCTGACTCTCAAGAGGGAGAGAAGATACCAGCAGGCATCCAGAGTTCTGCACTGAGCAAGGGCTTTTCATCACATGAGTAGACATATGGACTTCTTATCTGGCAGCACTAAGTGCTTGTTTTTACAAGAAAGGATTAAGCTCCAGCATGTCACAAATATCTGTGTTGTGACCTGTGCTGTTCCACCCATACACATAAAAATCTGAAAAAGGAGCAATTAGCAAGGGTGCAAAATTTGCTGATGATATGAAAATATTCAGAGCCAATTAAAAGCAAACGTGCCTGGAAGAAGTCGCAGAAGTTCACAGCAATGAATTACGTGGCAGTAAAATGGCAACCAAAATCTGATGCCAATAAACACAGAATAAAAAGCATGAGGGAAGTACAGGATTGGTTCTGAATGAGCTGTTTGCAGCCAGAAAAAAATGACTTTGGTGTTTCCATAGGTGGTTCTCTGTTAGCATCAGTCTAGCAACCAAAACTTGTCGAAAAGTCAAACAAAATGTTAGGAATTAGGAAGAAAGGGCTGCAGAAACATGAACTACAAGTGATAAACTGTTTTGCTCACTTTATGAGGTATTGGGAATGCAGTTTCCAGCTCTGATGCTTGGGAGCCTATCATCTGTATGAAGTGCATTTTAACAAGTCCTGCAGGAACATGCAGCTAAGGGTCACATTTAACCAGACTCAGACCAATCTCCAGGCAGTGCCATTGTCTGCCACATATTCCCTCAAACCAAGAAATAAATAACAAGCCATAAGAATGTGTTATTTTGCCCACAATACTGCAGGCAGTCAGGTGAATGTAAAACTCACCTTGCTCTGAGCACCTATTTCAGCTTTGGTTTCCCAGGGGGCAAGTAGATGCCACTGCCCTAGATGAGGGAGACACTGAGGAAATTAGAGACTCTGGAGCATGCTGCCAATAGTTGTGGTTTAATCTCCATATCAGAACAAGCACTAATAGAACCTGTCAATCACCAGAAGAGTCTGGGCTGAGGAAGAATTAGAAAAGAGCAGAGGAAACACTGAATCATGCTCCAAGGAGTGCTGATTTGGTGCACAGCCCTTGCCAGGCAAGTACCAAACTCCAAGGTAAAGCTAAGTAAGAATGGTCATTTTACACTGTTTTGAAAAGCATCACAACCAGAATCAGGTTTTTGATTTTACCTGCAGCAGACCTGTCATCTTAATGATATAATTTGCCAACTTGGTTGCACAATATACTTAAAGGATTGATGGGTTTGAAATTTGAACATTTGCTTTTTAGCAACATGCACCAGGCAAAAATATGCTGAGAAAGACCTTAAAAGGCCTAATAAAATAGAGAGCAAGCCCTGATCACCAGCCCTGGAGGTGCTGAAAAAACGTGTAGATGTGGTAATTCAGGACATGGTTTAGTGGTCCTGGTAGTGTTGGGTTGATGGCTGGACTTGATGATCTTAGAGGTCTTTTCCAACCATAATGACTCTGTGATTCTTTGATCTATCATTAGGTGTGAGTGCTGTAACACTAACTAGTCTTTAAAGATGATTTTTTTTTTTTTCCCCAAATTAAAGTCTGTTAATCCTTGGAATTTGAGATCACTGATAAAAACCAGAGATTTCACAACTGCAAGATCATGAGTGACAATACTTAAGAGGATGCTGTGAAATCTGAGGATTCAAAAAAGATGTTCAGGTAGATCAAAATTCTAGAAACTAACAAGAGAGACTGAAAGATGGGAATTCTTTACTTTTGAAATGAAAATAACAAAAACTCCACAAACAGCCAGCACTCCAGAGATCACAAAGCATGCACAGTGCTTGCCACTTTGCAGTTCTGGGCTGTAGCACAAGATAATCCTGGTGCTCCTGTACATCTACAGTCCCACAAAGTTTCAGTTTACTGTAATTTTTAATGCAAGCAACATTTCTGGAGGAGACATAAACCCCTAAAATACTAAATATGTTTTCCCCTGTCAAGAAGACCAGGCTAATCCATCAAATGGTACATGTTTGAATACACTCAGAGTAACTAGCATGCCACTAGTTAACCCCTCTTTGTGATTCCTCCAAAATGAATACTGACACAGTTTTTATTGGTGGTGCCTAAATCAGTTACTCAATTAGAACAGGTAAAATGGGCAAGAAGATAATGAAATCTGCATGGAGGGGTTGTCTGCATCAAGCTTTGCTAGTTAAAAGCATAATTTTCATCACTCTTCTTGTTCATGTTTTAGATAAATACCAGTCTAAACTTTCTACACCTTAAAAGTCACCTGGAGGAACAATTTTTTGCATCAGTCCTCTCTAACTTGCACTGATTGCACAGTGTAGATAGAACAGGAAAAAGAACAAACTCAACCTGCATCTCATCTGTAAAACTGAAAGATTTCATTTTCTCCATTTCACTACAGAGGTGTGTAAAAATTCCAGTCTTCCCAAGCCACTTGGGGTTTTGCACAAGTAAAAGAGTAAAAAGAACAAATAGGATTTACAAATGAAAACCCAAAGCAGACAACCCAGTGCACCTCATGTTTCTTTTTTCTGCTCTTGTAGGCACATTTTAGTTGTTTCACAGCAACTTTAAGCTATGATGCATGCAGTCTGTCTCCTCATAATGAAGTGGAAGATTTGTAGACTTAAACAGAAACGGATTCCGGAATCCTTGGAGGGAGTTTTGTGAACTGCACTTCATTTTGTGAAAGTGAATAAAGAGATGTGTCTTCATTTGCTACTTCCACATCCATGGCTTTGAGACACACCACATGGCTTTCTCTTGCCTGAGCAAGCCTTTGTGTTGCCACTCCATCCAGCTCCTACCCAAAAGCAACACCACAGAACGTTTTCTCATTAATCCTGCAGCACAGGTCACGGAACCTACACCCCAATAAATCTTTTAAATTTCATTTCTGCAAGATGCATTTCCAGCAAGCACCCCTGACAATTCAGAGAATGTCACTAAGCCATGAATTTTGCTCAAGGTTATGAAAATGTCGCCCCAGCTGGGGCTGTGGTTCTGCACCAGAGCAGCAGCTGATTTCCCAGGTCAGATGCAATCAAGACTCATTTGCTGACCAGCTATTCAGAGGGAACAACCCTGGAGAAGGGCTCCCTAAGCAAAACAAAGCTCACTTTACATTTAAATTCTAGCAGGCTCTAAATATATGAATGAACTTTGACTCTCAGACAAGGCTACCTGGGAAAGAGAAAGGAAAAAGACAAAGGCCTGTAAAAGGAGGGGTCAGAAAATGGCTCTTTGGGAGGAAACAGCAAAAGGACTTTTATTTTTTTCCAAGCAGAAGAGTGAAAACTGTGTGCTGGAGGGGAATAATGAATTTTAGAGGCTCTGATGTTGACTTCAAATAATACTAAAGAAAAGAAAACCAGAAGAAATACACAGGCATTTATTATGTTGCCTTCTGTATGTTTCTGTTTCTAGTTCAAGTGAAGAGTGTTTGTTTTCTTGGACCCATTATCAAGTCCCAGTGGGTACTTACTTGTTTGTTTTTCCTCTAAGTATCATCAGTATGTGATAAGGCAAACAGCAAAATGAAACTGTACCACAGGAGCTCAGGGAGAGCCTCTGCCAGCAGTGAGTTTGTTGTTCCATGCTCAGTTGGGAACCTAAAGAAGCCAGTTGAAGGTACAGCCCATTCCCAGGGAACAAACTAGGATCTGCCTCCAAGAAAACTACCAGGGAGGCAAGGAGAAGGACAGCACTGTCACCAGCTGAGATCCAGCAAGGGGATGAGCACAAGGTGATGGTGAACTTCCAACCCAGCACCAAGAACCAAGCAAGTGAACCAAGTGGTGCTTCTGCCATCACTCCCACGGCTTGCTCAGATTTGTTTCCAGCTCCTGCAAAGAGTTTCTGAGGTAAGTCCTGACTGCAGAAACATAATTTTTCTGTGAAATGCCTGAGGAAATCTCACCACACTAATTGCGTTAATTAGAACCACTGCAAGTGGAAAATAAATAAACATCTCAACTTATCTCAAGAGCTGGGTGAGGTGTGTGGAGAACCTCCCCGTGTGCTCACCCTGTCCCACAGGAACAGGCTGTTGCAGAGGGGTTTTTCCTTCATTCCACCCAGCCACTCATTCCACTATGCCTTGGAACACACCCCCCAGATAAAAGGTTTGGTTACTGCTCACATGAAGAAGTTTAAGTAGTTGCCTACACAGCAGATGGAACCATGGCTACCACCAAGTGTCATTTTACACGTTTCACTGTCTTGAATTTAGCCTGTGTTTATAGTGAGGTCTGAACAAGACCTGCTGAAGTCAGCTGAAGCCAATAATGTTTTGGTTTACCTGCAGTCTGTGTCGGTTCTGCTCATCCTGTGGGTAAGCCTGAAGTTGCTGCAGTAACAGATTTCACCCCAAACCTTTTTCTTTATCATTTATTCACACCTTCAATTAACTCACTGTCCAGAAACCAGAGGTAACTTCCTAGCAACAACTGTAGCCCACGTGATGGTTTTTTTGGGACAGCCGTGATGGCTGCAGGCATGATTCTTTTCTTGTTTCAGGATTGCTCATCTGGTAAGTGAGGGAGGCTATTTTTGTGTAGCAGTGTCTTTCAAGGACTCCACACTGGCAGTGCTCTCTCTGGTAGCTACACCTACAAATATTTTCAGTGTCAACTCCAAACGTTTGCAGACTGTAACAAATATTTATAAAGCGTTCAAGCAAATATTTACAGAAACACTCTAAGATCATCAGTTGCTTTATGTGCAGCAAATTTCCATTAGGATGCTGTACAATGAGGAGGATAAAGAAAAACCCTCTAGGACATGAAACGACTTATTAGAGACATCATACAGTGCATATGAAGCCTACATTTTTCTGCTAGAATATTATGTTTGAACTCTTAAGGTATGGGCTTTATGTGACATTGAGGCAAGTGCTGCTCATGTGTGAAGCTAAAAAGAGAACATAAATTAAGCAAAATTATTTTCCTTCCCTAAGTGCCTAATTGGAGGTACATACGTGCACACACACAGATCACACAGTTTCCCTGACAAACAATCTGAATTTCCAGCTGAACTGACATTGCAGTGATGGTAGCACTGAAGTAAGAGTGCTGGGCTAACCACAAGTCAGTGGGCCAGCAGAGATTAGGGAAATGTGAATCATTAACACTGACACTCTTTGGAAATCTGGCAAGAACCTCCCAAGAATTCACAGCTACATCTTATATCAGTCACCCATGTGAAACTCTACAAAACCCAGTGAATTTAGGCTGTGACAGTAGGACTGATTAAACACTTCTCGAGTTCCTCACTATGTAGGGTATCTTTGAACTTTAAGCAATACCTTATCTGTAAACATTTTACTTTCTGCAACTTCTTAATCCTTAAATATTCCCCTATTAGCCTTCTCTTTATTTATCTTTAGAAAAACAAAATGCCAGTGTGTAACATTAAATAACCACTTGAGTTGAGAAAAATAACATTCAGCCCATCTGACAAAAATATAGCAGCAGCTGAGTAGTTACTGAAGTTACTTAAGCCCTGTGTTTTTGAATGATGTTTCCCCCAAAGATGGTTTTGTGTCATATAGAAGTACAGAAAACATCTCCCTATCCCCCCCAGCCTGCCTGGTTTTCTTTATCAGCTTTTCTGTGATTGTGCTGGAGGTTTCATCCTTGGCTTAATGGCATAGAAAGCTAAAAACATGCCTCCAAACCCTGCTTTTCAAAGAGGCTGCTTTATCTGCTGCAGTAAATGATAAATATTCCCTAAACTACCTGAATTTATTTGCAATGATGTCTCCACTTTTACATTTGGCATACGGTCCACTCACTCCTTCCCTTTCCAAACAATAACATTAGTTAGAATTAATAACTATTGGGGATGATCCAGCCTGTTAATAGCAAGATTGATCCATGGGGTGTTTTATAGCTTGTTAAAAGTTTATTAGCTATCACAGATCATCAATAAAAACTGTTTAATTGTTTAATTGCTACAGCTGCTGCTGTCAGTGATGCTTGTGATGCTTCCCCAGCACTGCTGCCTGATACTCCTTTCACAGGAGGCTCCTTGCAGCTTTGTTCTGTGGTAGCATGGGAGTTCTGGCCTCTTAACAGTTATCATGAGAAGCAGTAGATTTGGTTACAGCTGCAGTCAAAGGAACTTTTAAAACGTGTGGAAAATTAAAAACTCTAAAGCCATTCAAGTGTCTTGGTCTGATAAGTGGTGACCTCAGAAAGTCAGAGCTCTGATGGGCCAACTAGAGGTTGCTACAGCAGCTTTGTCTGAGCCTTTATTGCAGCTCCTCCAAGATCTCACGTGGCTATGCAAGTCCTTGCACTGAAAAGCATCTACCAACAAAACGTTTGGCCAGCTGGAATTGTAAGAATGATGACATTTCACAATTATTATTAGACATGATGTCATTTTACTTGAATTCTATTTTGAGAGAGAAAATTATCATGTTTGATGTGCAGAAACTTCTCATTTTCTCCATAAACAATTTATTCTAATTGCTGGTAATAAGAAAATTGTGTTTAAATACTTCAAGAGTGTATTTTTGCTCACTAAAAGAGCTCTTCACTGTTGCATAGGAACAGCTGACTGCCATGCTGTACTGCAGATGTCCCTGTGAGATTAGCAACTCTTCCACACTCTCAGAGAAACTCAGAAAGTCAGGATGACATAAGGAATATCATCAAGGTTTTGCATGTTACAATCTGTTGAGCTCTGTCTCTAAGTCAAGCTTTCAAACCCACACCACCACGTCCAGGTATTCCAGCAACACCCTTTCCAGGCAGCAGTGCCCAGGTGGTCACCAGTGAAGAGCACAGGGAAGTATTCCTCTGAAAGAGGGTTAGACTTGCAGACGTTGCTAAGGTGCAGATGAATACAGTGTTTATTCATTCATTCATTCATTCATTCAGCTACTCCTTCTGCAGATATTCAAGCACTATCTGCCTGAATGGATGAAGCCCTCAAGCACTGCTGCACAGGAGGTATTTCTCCAGCACTCCTCCTTACAAGTTCTGTGTGAAGAACAGCTCCACAAGAGCAGAGAACAGCTTGTTGTGCTTGTTAATTACCTTATTTATAAGTGTGCAAGCTGAAGAAAGGGAGGGGGGTGCTTACAGCAACAAGTCCCTCTAGGCATTCCAATCATCCTGCTGCCAGAGGGTGTTGTGAGACAGTAAAATACACACACACATGCACAAAAAAGTGGTTTTTTTTTGAGAATAATAAAAGAGAATAAGTTCAGTTATTCTTATGGATCATCTGAGGATCATTTTAAGTCTCTCTGTGCCTCCTGCAGCACATTCTGAAGCCAGTGTCACACCCAGCTGACTTTGCCTGCCAGGAACAACCTGACAGGCTGCACAAATACCACAACCTGAAATCTTTGCTTGTCAAACAGCAGCAGTGCACTCATGACAATCTTTCTCTCGTGGCCTCTCTCTGCCCTGGATTTTGTGAGATATGAGCACAACAGTTATGCAACAGAGGCTATTGTCCTAGCAGGCCGTTAAATCTGCTTGCTAATTACCCATTAAGCGTTGATCAATGCTGAAAGTGAATTAATGCATTACAAAAACATGACATGTATCTTAAGCTACTATTAAGGCTACAGTCTCCTGAATAATGAATGAAGTAACAAAGAATTTTAACCACAGTTCAACAGGATAATTACATTTCAGTACAATAGCTGATGGTAGGAAAGCCTGAGTGCTTTCAGGCCAGTATGAGCACATGAAGTCATAGACAATGAAGTCAAGTGCAATTCACATCACTGGGAAGGGAAGAGGAAGAAAAGATGTAATAATGAGATATATGATCAGCACTACCACCTATGAGTTGTAGATGACTAAATAGATTCACTTCTCAGTGCTGAGCTGCTGCTTCTGCTCCAGACCCTCCTACACTCTCATTTTCTGAGCACTTCCTAGACCTCCACCAGTGGGCTGTACCAATTTAAGAAAACCCTCACAATAATGGTGACTCTGTGACTCTGATTCTATGTCATTCATCCTGTGCATGGTTTTATGGGGCACTTCTTGACAGCACTTACTTTCAATATCCCAGCCAATCAACCTCTGTGCTATCCAGCCAAAATAACTGAAAAAGCCCATGTTGTGAAAAGAGAATTTAAATCAGTATGCAAAATAAATATTAAGATAAAACATATCCTGAAGTTTCCTTTCCTTTGTGCTTTCCAAGCCTCCCAAGTCTCCTGGATTTTCACAGATGTGCAAAGCCTTATAAAAAAAATTGAGTCTCAGCTCCTGATTACAGCACATCAGTACAGGGATGCTAACAATAAATAAAGCAAGGTGATGGTCAACAGAGCATTCCTAAAGGCACAGAAAGGGTCACAGAAGATGTACAGCTACACAACAAGTCTGAATTCACAAAATTTCTAATTGCTTCATGGGGAAATCTAAAGGATAACAAAAATTAAGAAAAAGACAACTTCCACTGGAAGATTTTCTTCTAAGATGGAGTCCAGAGGACGTGCCTGCTGTGCATCAAAGAGCAGGAGTAGGCTCAGAGCAGAGCCTGTGGGTTACACTGCAGCCCAGCACCTGCCCCCCTAGGGCAAAGACTCTGAGAGCCTTCTGATTTCCAAAATCTTCTGCCAGGGAATGGAATCCTAAGCCCAAGGATCCCAACAGAGAGCAGCTGAGACAGACCAGCCAGCCTGATGGTACCTGGCAGAGGCACGGCTCGCTCAAACCGCAACTTCTCAGTCAGATTTCTTAGCAATAAGTTTTGCCAAATAGGAAACGAAGCAGAGAAAATTTCCTTCAGAAGCAGGAGCCAGAAAGTCTCATGAAAGACCACAGTGAACCCTGCTAAAGCCACTGTCAACAGCAGATGAAGATGTGAGGACTGGTTTAGATGGGCAATCACTGGCATGT
Organism: Merops nubicus; assembly: GCF_000691845.1. Classification (NCBI taxonomy): domain Eukaryota; kingdom Metazoa; phylum Chordata; class Aves; order Coraciiformes; family Meropidae; genus Merops; species Merops nubicus. The sequence continues at coordinate 70,851 of NW_008595374.1, read as the reverse complement.
TTTCAGCTGGACCTTGATGTTGGTCGATGACACAGACTGAAGTCCAGCTCAGCTGATTAAGAAAACCCAGATGGAGAAGCAACTTTTCATATAATTGTAGGTTTCAAAAGGCTCCAGCCTTTCTTCAACACAAACAACTCACAGACCCAACAAGACTGGAAACATGAACAAATCCACAAGCCAGTATGAAGCAAAGATGCAATCAAATAGATTAAGGTTTTGATTCATTGAAAGGCAGCTCTCATCTAACCCAAAATATCCACTAGCTCTGTTCCACACGTGGGAGCTGCTCGTGGTCTTTCAGCATGAACTTGACCCACCACAAGGTAACACACAGCAGCTCTTCCTGGTGACCATCTGAAACTGGAAATAGTCTCTCTGATTTAATGAATGTCATCTTGGCTGGACAAAAAGAAAGGCTGCATTCCATGTGACTACAGAAGAGGAAGAATTCATGGGGTTTGGAATAACTTTTTTAGCTGTTTACTCTTGATACAAGGATTTACTTGCTCATACCAACCTTTATCTAGTGAAAGAGAATAAATTGTTACCCACCATGGGATTGTCAGTGCTCTCCCTGCAAAATGCTTATCCTGCTACTGAGGATAGTCATTAACCTCACTGGCACCTTTCCAGCTTCCCAACATCAGGACAATCAGAGCCCAGGAAATAGAATTCATTCAGTCCCTTGTGAATAATCCGTTTGGTGATGATCGTAGACTTGATATCAACTATTTGCTTAGAGATGCTAATGCAACAAAAACTGGATTAGGTACAAAGAACAGTGATTTTGTGAGCATGTTACAGAGAATTCTCCACATACCAGTCTAGAAGCATTTAGAATGAAAGTTAAGGTATGATATTGGGGTGCTGAATATTAATTACAAAAGATTACAGTGTGAGACAGATCATTGACATTCTTGGCTATCAAAATAAAACATGTATAAGTTTCAAAAAAATAATTCAGGCACTGTATAAACCTCTAAATTACCTAAAAGTTTATTACACAGCCTCAGGATAGAATCAGCACAAGTCATTTAATCAGCTCAATCTAGACCACAGAGGAACTTGCATGATCTGTTCATAAAACCAACCAACCTCCTATGAATCAACAAGCTTGAATCAGCATCTTTCAGTCTGCAGCACTGCAAGAGCCTTTGTTAGAATGCAGAACTTGTATTTTCACTTAGCTGGGACCAGCCAGCTGGCATTTTTCAGCTCATCAATCAAAGAGGCTTAGTAGACCAGCTAAGAGATGAAATTACATTATACCAGTCATTAGCTGTGCCCCAAATGTTTTCATCTGTCATACTCTTAACTTTGGCATTACTGAAACCCCTCTTCCTCCTCTGAAAGCCTTGACATCCTACCTAGGACACCACCACTGAGTGGCATCCTGCAGCAGTGCTGCCAGCAGCTCTTGCATGCTGGAATGTCACACTCTCCACTTTCTAACCAAATATTCCAGGGCACTGGTGGGGTCTTGTTGTGCATTTTACACTGAAGGAGGGATGGGGAACCCAACTTCATGTCAAGTTCATAGCTGGAGCGTGAATTTCACAGATTAAAGTGATTTGAGTTGGTTACAATTCCCTGTGCAAGCATATAATTAATAAAATGGGAATAAACCTTGCTGTACAATTTGTGCCAGCACTTGCTCTAATTTCCCAGACAGCCACAGCCTCATTACCTCCAGATTTGTGCATCTCATTATGATGCTGACACTCACACTTGTGTGATTAGTGCTGAAATTACAGATTCATCCTGATTTAGTGTGGCCCTTATTGCTGTTAATTAGGCAATGAAATGTGAAAACTGTTACGGCATTTTAATGATCCCAATGCAGTGAGATTGTATACCAAAAAAAAGAGAAAAAAAACAAACAGGGTGAAAGCCATCTTCTCTTTGAGACACTTGTTGGGTGTGAGGGAAACAGCTGACTGAGAGGAATCTGACAGTGTTTTGCTGCTGGTTGAGGTGACCCCTCCTGTCTGGATCTGCCAATTTGGCTTTATTGGTTTTGCAAAAACACAGATCAAAGATGCCCTTTTATCAAAGGGCATCAAAATGTGCAGTAACAAAAACCTGAATGAAATATGGGCAGATGAATTGCTAAACATCAGTAAGAGTTTTGCATTGCTTTGGCTAAAATCCTACCCCCCAAAAAAAATGGAGGAACAGCCACCAGTGGGCACAACTTCTGTGCAGAAACACAAGCCCAGGGGAGATGGCATCAAACCACCAGGGGAAGAAGCACCAGAGTCTCATCCTTGCTGCTGGACCTAGGCTGAAGTGATTTTGTATGCTGGGTGGTCAGCAGGAGTGCCTGAGCTGTGATGGGGCTCCTCCTGCAGAAGGCTGTCAGAGAAGGTCCCCAGGAGTACAACTTCCCTGGAATACCCATGGCATGGGCTGGACACAGCACACAACTGTAATGGGCTATGGACATGCTGAAGGGCCTGGAGCATCTCTGTGCCAGGACAGGCTGAGAGCCCTGGGGCTGTTCAGCTTGGAGAAGAGAAGACTCAGAGGGGATCTGATCAATGCTAATCAAGAGCTAAAGGGTGGGGTCAAGAGGCTGGGGCCAGACTCTTGTCAGTGGTGCCCAAAGACAAGGGGCAATGGGCACCAACTGGAACCCAGGAGGTTCCACCTGAACAAAAGGAGAAAAAATTCTTTGCTGTGAGGGTGCAGAGCCTGGAGCAGCTGCCCAGAGAGGCTGTGGAGTCTCCTTCTCTGGAGAGATCCCAAACCCACCTGGACACCATCCTGAGCAACTTGCTTTGAGTGACCTGCTGGAGCACGGATTTGGATGAGACGATCTCCAGAGGTCCCTTCCAACCCCACCATGCTGGGATTCAGTGAGTTGTGTGAGTATGTGTCTGCACATCTCCTCCTGTTTGGTCTTCTCACTGTTGAAATAAATGTTTCCTTGAGCATTATTACTTTGCTTCACTAGCTTTAGCTGTTATTGGTTCATTTTTGCTACCATAGAGTAACTGATCAATTGTCATAGCACACTGGGAAGGAATTTGGCTTATGGGCAGAAGAAGGCTTTAAAGAGCTGGAGAGCCACACAGCCCTGCTTGCTGCCCCTCAGCCAGAGGACTCCTGACCTCACCACCTCCTCCAGGCTGCACTCACCACAACGCTGTTTTAGGCAGAGAGAGCACTGTGGGCACTTCCACACCAAACCCTGACCTGCACCACACCTTGTGTCTCTTTCTGCAAACACTAGGTTAGCTCAGAGCCTGTTTCCACAGGCACTCACAGGAAAGCAGAGCCTGGCAAAGCTGCAGAGAGCTGCTGCTGAGAGGCTGGGAAGCTGTCCTTCCACACTGTTTATTATAGCCTCTGATCTGTAGGATATTATTCTCCACATATCCATTTAAATCTTCCTTCAACAGTGTGTTACCTTATTTTATTATTAATAACTTTCTACACTTAATACCTTTGCTCTCATAGTTCTGATGAAGTTCTCTTAAACCTGTCCACTCCTTTCATCACAGCAGACAGAACTTTGTAGTTTTTCTATTACAAGATCACACGCACACAAATTAATATTATGCTTATCAAAGGAAAGGAAATTGAACTGGTGTCAGAGGTTTTCAATAGGCACGAGATTTCAAATAGATTTTGAACAGAGAAGCATTAGGAAATTTGGAAAGAAATGTCCAACTTAATAGATTTTACACCTCTCTCTCTCTATTTCATGCACATGCACCCACCACTAGTCTGTAATATCCACCCAGAACTGGCACGGTGCTGCACTGGGAACTTCTCTAATCCCTGAATTACACTATTATTTTTATTTATTTATATCTTTCTGGATTGGTAATTTTTTAATGAAACAGCCAAGGAAAATATATTCAGGGAGGTCTATTTTTTACTGCTCAGTATGCCACTGTGAAATCAAATTCAAAACCCTCTGGTGAGAATATGAAGCACTTGTGTTATTGCTACTACAGAGCCACTGATGTTCATGATGTAAAACACAGCGTGCCTTGATCCAGGTATTCAGCATTCAGAAGGCACAGAAAAATGAGTGTTTCAGAGATATTTCACCCATTTTTTCTCTCTTGTAGATAAAATAGTCAGCATCTTTGCTGGCAAAGAAGTTAGTTGCTTGCCGTGAATGCTGATAAAACACAAGGACCAAATTTTACTCCAGTTAAAAAACAAAAGGCATTTGTCCTGGTCTGAGTCAGAACAGAACCAATTCTGTGGTTTCAGTTCCCAGCCCCTGCCCTGGCTGCAGCTGGCAGCAGATTCTCACAGCCAGTCTCTGCTTCTGGCAGTGACCACGCTGCAGCTCCAGAGTCACCACCACGGGCTGGGCTGTGCAGAAAGGCTCCTGCTGGACCTGCTCCTGGGCAGAGCAAGGGCACTGCTCCAGCTCCTGCCCACCCTGGGGTGAGGGAGGAAGAGGTGGCACCTGTGGGGAGGAGCAGCCAGGACAGGGGACCCCAAACTGCCCAGCCAGGGATCCCACCCCATGGATGGTGTGTTCAGTGCAGAGCTGAGGGGTCACCAGGGCCAGGCCTCTGCTTCAGTGCCCAGCACTGAATGAGCAATGAAGAGTTCAAGGAGGATTCTGCCTGTTCTACCTTTGATCCCAGTCCATGTTCTTGAACCCAGTTCCAGAGCCCAGCTCCTGAATCTTGTTCCCATCTGCTGCTGAGTCCAGGCTGGGACTTCCCCAGGCCCTGCTCCACAGCAGCAGTGGTGACTGTGATGGAATTGTCACCAGAGGGGCTGGATTCAATACTGGGTTTGTATATATTTGTATCTATTTAATTTTCTTATTATAAAGCTCTTTCAGTTTTGTTTTCCAGTCCACAAGTCTCTCTCCCTCACTCCCTTTCTCTTCCCCTGGGGAGGGAGAGGGGTTAACAGGGAGTGACTGTCATTTGTCTAGTGTACAGCCCGACCCTAAACCTTAATTAAAGCATTACTTTAATATTTGGTTTAAAATCCTCCTTGAAAAATGCTATTCTCTTACTTTCAAGGCAATATATTGCTCAGTGTGTTTCTGGACTCACAGCACATCATCTTTCCCTTCCAGGGCCACGTGCCTGTCTGGACATTCTGCTATAAAACAGAAGTACTGCTCTATTTGGAGCTAAATTCTGCTTTACTGGGGGACAAAGTATGAGTATGTGAAAAAGAGATGCAATCCCCTGCCTCCTACCTCCTCTCTACTTTCAATACCACAATCAGTCCCCTGAAAATAATTCTGGGAACCGTACCAGAAAGAAGATAGTATTGAATTGGGCATCTGCCTGAGGAACTAAATATGGAAGAAAACCTAGACTGATGGGTTTAATATAGAGAAATAAACATGAATTTATCCTGCAGTTTCTCACTCTAAAGCTAGCTTCCCAAAAAAACATTAGACAAGATTAAGTACCAACATTTTTCAAATACTAGAAATGCAAATATTAGGCAATTTGCCAATGGCAACAGAAGTCAATAAGAGAATCATGAGCAGAGTCCAGTTCCTCACTGACTTCATTACACTGCTAATCAGTAAAGTCCTTGAAGTCAGGGCAAGCAACACATATTTCTACCATAAGCAAAGGAATGATGTTGCTAGAATATATATGAATATGTGCATACACTCAATGTGACAGCACTGCAGCCCCTTAAGCTTCCTGGAAAAGCAGACATCAGAGGCTATCAGAGTCATCTTTATCTTATTTTCTACTCAAAGACACTGTGGGTTGCCTGTCCCCCTTCAGGAAGTGCTGGAGTCCTCACCTTTGTGTGTTGTTCCATAGGAGTTCTCTTCCAAATCTCAGGAAGCAGATGGACCTGTGCAAGCTTTCTGAACAGACATCCTTTCCCCTTGACCCTCAACCATTACTGCCTTGGAATTATTTCACTTGCCAGCCAACCCTTCCTTTTTTTTGACCATTCATTTGCACATAAGTAATGGAAAATCTATGGCTGGATACACACTTCAGAGAAGATTTTACAGCTGTCAGGGAACAGTTGAGAGGCTGATCCTGGCTCCAGAGGGCCCAGCTGACTGTCCCAGCTCAGTGCACATGTTCCCAGTGAATCTGGTGCCTCTTCCTGTGAATATGACCTTTCTGGCATGCAGGGATGAGTGCAGTAAGGCAAACACCCACATGTGAAGTCAAACATGTCAGAAGATCCACCCTGACCAGTCTCATTAAACCTGCTCAGAATAACAAACATCTTTAAACTAAAAGCTGAATTAATCCTAAATTATTAATAAAGTATATTTTACCCATATCTGCATACAGCCTTTTTCAATGACAACTAAGGAGAAAAGCAACAGTTATTCCTGCTCATCCCCTTATATGTGGGCTCTGTGTGGAGAATGAGGCAGTGAACTGTTACTTCCCTGGCTTAAAATCAAAAGGTTGATGTGTCACACTGAATTCTAGAAGATGCTTCCCTCAAATTTGCAAGTTAATGGCTCACACTTTCACCACCTAGCAGACAGCAATGCAAGAATATCTTCCCTAGAATTGGTACAAGATGGGTCACTTGATTAAATATTATTAAGTGACAGAAGAATGGGGGCACTCACATGAATTCTAAAATAAAGTGAAATATCATAGAACAGTTGTAAAAAAAAACCCCAAACCCTACTGTACTACCTGGCAAAATCACACATGTTATCATAAAAATGTATTCAGCCCCTGAAATGTCCCAGTCACACCTGAAACAGGCAGTTGCTCTAACAGCAGCCAACTCACCTCTTGTAGAAACTCTGCCTTTGCTCTGACAGCATGCAATAGGTCAGGCACAGGATACAGAGTTCTCACCTCATACATGCATAATAAACAACTCAAGAAAACCTTTTGCCAAGGAAATGGGTCACTTGACGAGGCAATTTTCCATTAAGAAGGAAAAACAACTTTGCCACCAGCAGCGTGGGCTGCAAACCCACTGCACTGCAGGGTGATGGAACACAGAAGGCAATTATGGAACATCTGTTAATAAGAAAAGCTAAATCACTGAGTGCTCACAACAGCCAGCCTGGGTTAGTAATGTAGGAGTCACAAAATCCTCCCTCCCTCCCTCAACTTGTACTTCTTACAGTGACAGATCTGAGCTCTCCTTCTCCTTATTCTCTGCTTGTGGAGACTGGAGACTCACTGATCATGACAGTATTTGGTCCAAAAGATGATGGACAATGGAGATGGTTGTACAGGAAACCTGTGTCAAGAATAAGTCAAATTTGCTGAAGAAACAGCATCAGGAATTCAAGTAGAGTCTTCTGGCTCAGTAAGAGGGAGTGTGTGTCTCTGGCAACAGCTCACAGACCCAGAGACAGCAGAACACTGACCTGACCCAAAACTACCACAAGCTCTGCAGCTGGCTGAAGCCCAGCAACACCCAGCACCCCACAGAGAGCACAGCATGGGCAGCTGTGGGCACTGCCCTGCCCTGACACTGCCACAGCCCAAAGCCAGTGCAGGGCAGGCTGTGTTTAAGAACAGCTCTAAGTGATGGTGGTGTGGCTCTGGCCCCTTCCTCAGCCCCACAACCCCAGGACAGCTCACTCATGCATGGCTGAGAGCACAGAGCATCCCATCCTCCAGCATCCCCTTCCCAGCCTCCAGCTCCTCAGAGACAAAGGCTGCTTAAGAATCTATTTTAAATCCTAGGCATACATGTTCTGCCACTTGTCCTCAGCCCCAAGATGACTGCTACATCCTTCATGTAATTTCTTTCTGAAATTTCTCTCTGAAATAACATGAAGGATGGGGCATTTAAAGCCTGTGATATAAAAAGAAAACCCCCAGGAGCAGAAGAAAAGGGGATGCTGGTGAAAAGCAGTCAAGCATCAGTGCATTGTGCAGCCGTCGTCAAGGCAGCCAAGAGGGCTCTGAGAATGCTGATAGAGCACCTCCAGCAGGGCTGGAGTCCCCAGGAACTCTTGGTAGGGGGTAAGGATCACCCTCAGATCACACAAGACTGAGGAACTGTCCCTGAGTCTTTTTGTGAGCACATCAAGTTACAAAGGCTGGCTTACAGAACCCCCAGTGTGACAGTGCACAACACTCTGAGTACCTAACCAGCATCTCAGATGCATGAGCAATGGAAGCCAAAGTGCCTAACACATACAGAATTTACATAAAATTTGGTAGCCAGTGTCATTCAAGAGGGAGGTTGAGATACAAGAACTTGCTGTCTCCTTTAAACCCCTTCTTACCTGAAGACAAGCCAAGTCTCCTCTCACAGACATCACAATATTAGGCCTTAATGGCATCTCCTGGATCTTGAAATACTCTCATGAGGTGAGACAATTCTGCTTCTCTTGCTCCATCACAAGGATTATGCCCTTCCATCTAGGACTGGCTCCTTGGCACCACCCAAGGACCATCTGCTCAACTTAAGACAAGTCGACCCACTTTTCCTTGGACAGCACTTCCAAAATTGCATCATCTTGAAAGGATGCATCAAATGCCAAGTGTACCCTCTGCTGATAGCCTCTGTCAAAGGAAGTCTACTTATTACCCAGTGCAATTAGCTACAAGCTTCTGAGTGTCCATTCAGCACGTGGGGCTGAGTGGCAGGAAGGGAATGGTCTGTTTGACCACCCAGGTCTTTATGAATTGCAGACATTAGCAAATCTCAGTAAGAAAATGCCCTGAAGTGTCTATTTGCAATTTCACTGCTATTAGAGAGTATTAAAAGTTATTCATATGCCACAGCTAGAATGAGCCCAAAATAGAAAGCTTACATAAGCTTCTATTATGAAGAATGAGTGCTGGATGTAAAAGGCAGCCACGGGAAGGTTGGACTTGCCTCAGCTCTAAAAATACACCATAATGTCTTTGCTGGTTAGTGGCTGTGGAGGACACACAGCTCATCAGCATCCACTGACACACCCCATACGTGGGCTGGCTCCTGGGACCCTTCCTGCAGGCACAGAGGAACTCAGCTCCATGGAGGTGTTCACAGACTGCACAGAGCCACCAGCTCAGCCACAACTGCCAGGTTATCAATCACCCACCCACTAAACATCACTGATGGAAAAACTGGACCTCTCAAAGTCCCAAAGTTGCAAGAATTATCCTGCCAAAGCTGGAAAGAAAAGATCTCAAGGGCAGCAAACAACTAGGAAGTCATTTTCAGCTTTCACTTGGCAAAAATTATTGCAGGGGCCTGCCATGAAGTCCCAGTTTGGACACAAGCAGATGACCCAGCAGTCCCTGTACAGCAAGTTCCCATCCCTGCAGGAGAAGGAAGGGAGAGTAAGTTTAGCAGAATCACTCAGCAAGACCCAAAACAGAAGAGCAGCAAAGCCACAACTCCTGACAAAGGTACCTTTACCCAAGTGCTTCCTGGCTTGTCAGCAGAATGCCAAATATCCCAGACCTGCACCACATGACACTGCTCATGCTGTCACCAGTGGGAGAAGCTTCCCAGGTGCAACAAAGCACCACCAAAGGAATAAGGGGCTAGAAGGAGAAAGAAAAACTATGTGGCCCTGTGATATTCCGAGGTCATGGCAAATTTAATCAGCGTGTGTCACCACACCCAGGAGCTCAAGCTATCTGGAGGTGGAAGAATATGAAAAAGGAAAAAAAGCCTGAACCTCCAAAACCCAACAGAGAAGCCCATCAACCTCACCAGAACCTTCATCCCCACAGAAGCAGAGCACCAGCAGCTGTTTACAGTTGGAGACCTGAAGTCCCTAAAACCATATCAGCAATAATGTCACTCAACATCAGATCTCAAGGAGCTCTACAGAATTCTCTCTGGAATGCAGGACACCTCTGCAGAGCACAGTCAGAGTGGCACAGCCAGCCCTGGGAGAGCCCCACTGCCCGTGCAAGGCCATGGGTGTGCCCTGGGAGGGCAAAGCAGCTTTGATTCTTGGATGGAAGCTCCAGGCAAACTCTGCTTTCTAGAAAGTCATGAACTGAACCCAAGGTTCCATTTGTACACAGATGAAATATTCTTATAGTGTGGACATGTATGATTTTTATATGTCAGCATTTTGAAGCAATACAGAATCACAGAATCATTAAGGTTGGAAAAGACCTATAAGGTCATCAAGTCCAACCATCAACCCAACTCTATGATGACAATTAAACCATATCCTGAAGAACCATGTCTATATGTTTTTTGAACCCCTCCAGGGCTGGGGACTCCAGCACCTCCCTGGGCAGCCTGGGCCAATGTCTCACCACTCTGCCAGGAAGGAATTCTTCCTCATAGCCAATTGAAAACTCCTCTGGTGCAACTTCAGCCCATTGCCTCTTGTCCTCTTGCTGGTTCCTTGGGAGAAGAGGCCAACCCCCAACTCACTCCAGCCTCCCTTCAGGGACTTGTGGAGAGCCAGGAGGTCTCCCCTCAGCCTCCTCTTCTCCAGACTGAACCCCCCCAGGTCCCTCAGCTGCTCCTCACAAGGAGCATGTTCCCCAGAGCCCTCCCCAGCTTCGTTGCCCTTCTCTGGACCCGCTCTAGCCTCTCAAGGTCTTTCTGATCCTGTGGCACCCAAAACTGACCCCAGTGCTCGAGCTGTGGCCTACCCAGTGCTGAATATGCTGCATTACACCTGGTATTTAGTGCCAGAGAAAGCAAAAATCTCCTGAATTCCTCCTCATCCCAAAGGCTGTGGTCTCTCACTCGGTGTACACAGGCACGTCCCACCGGTAACCTTCAGCCCTGCAGCTCAGGAGCTCCTCATGCTGGAGAGCTTAATGTGACTATGAACCACCAGCTGCTCCTCAGTTCCATATTCCAGGAAAAAGCCTCTTGGCTTTTTGTAAAGAAGAATAGTAAAGTCACCTGTAAAAATAAAACTAACCTGCCCCAACACACCCCCCTGTGAACAAAGAATTCTCTTGGTTGTACAGCTGTGATGTGATGTAATGTCATGCTTGGCTCTGCTGAGACAGGCACAACTTTCTCTTGCAGAAACCAACCCTGGGTTGCTTGTCAAAATCTATAAAACAAACTCAATTCCTGCCTTGCATTTTCTTTGCAGAAAGCTTCTCTAATATCTTAATTCTAAACACAGCCCTAACGTCTAATATTCTAACATCCATCTCTTCAAAATAAAGCACGAATTGAAATGGACAACAAAACCCTAAAATTGTACTTACAGCAGTGTGTAACTGGAAGACATAAATTTAAAACATTTATTCTCTACTGAGCATGGTTCTGGAATCACTCAAGCATTTTTTGAGAAAGTATTTTAAAGAAATCACATTGCTGATAACTTCTTATTCCATCCATTGATCTTTTTGTTCTTATTACCTCTATGACAGCCATTATACACAACAAGGATGGCTTAACTCTCTGCTGCTGTGTTTCTTTATTGATCTTTTGAGGCAATTTATCAGATGCTTTCTAAAAGGAGAAAAAAAAATTCCAAATCCAAATGAAATGATCCTACCTCTTTCAGACAGGTCTGGCAAGTGAAAGGTCACAGTTTACTCTCCCAGGAAGCACGGTGGGCAGCCTTTTGTATTTGAAAAATCTGTTTTTCTAGGGATGCTGATACATTTAATTGCTGTGGAAAACACTTCCATAAATCCACTACTTGTATGTTTTCCATTTGAGAAGACACACCAAGCCCCTCAGGAGCCTCAGAGCTGACTGCTGCAGGGAAGGTGAGTGCTGCCAGCACACCAGACACGCCAAGCCCCAAACACCCAATTCTCCTAACAGTATCCACAGAGCTGAGGAATATCAGGCCCCCAACGAGTCACTGAGAGATCTCTATCTGAATATGAACACAAAAAGAAAAGGTTGTCTTAAGACTTGACTTTATGGTGAAACCAGAATCACAGAATCAGTAAGGTTGGAAAAGACCTCTAAGATCACCACGTCCAACTGTCAACCCAATGCTACCGTGACCACTAAACCACATCCCCAAGGGTCTCCACACATTTTTTGAACCCCTCCAGGGCTGGGGACTCCAGCACCTCCCTGGGCAGCCTGGGCCAATGCCTCACAGTCTGCCAGGAAAGAAATTCTTCCTAATATTTAATCAAAACCTCCCCTGGCACAACTTAAGCCCATTTACTTTTGTCCTATCACTAGTTACTTGTTAGCAAGATAACGAGTAAGTCACTTTTTAGTTACTAGTTAGATGTCACATACCCTTAGAAAAGCAGGGAAGAAACCAGTCCTCATGAACAAGCAAAAATATGTCTGTTTATCAGCAGGTGGGAATGAAAACAAACACAGATCAGTGGTGTTTAATCACAGCAGTCAACACTTGGAAGGTCTCTTACCCTACAGTGCCCTGTCCCAGGGAGGGCTGAGGGTGGCTCCACCACTAACTCTATCTCATTTCCCTACTAATGACCCCGTGCTCAACTCTTACACACTCTGAAACAGCACCAAAGGTCCCAGAGATGGTGGTGGGAAGCTCTGCACAACAAAGAGCAGTGTCTTTGCAAACACTGTTTTCCATTGCAGGCAATGACATTAAGGGACTCAAAAGCATTATTTCATGCTTCTTAGAATAAGCACACAAAATGGAAATTTCTCTTTTTGCTCTCAGTAGCAGATGAATGCACAGAAAGATGTATTGCCAGTAAAGGGTCATTTTCTACTTGTTTTATGGATTTTAACTGGCATTTGCACCAAGCCTGAGCAGAAGCTGTGTAATGTGACTGATGCAGAATGAATTCCATCCTACTGGAGTTATCTTGCAGTGCTTTTTCTCATTAGAGAAGAAAGCTCCTCAGGTCAAAAGGCAACAGAAAAGATGTTTCATTCCACCTCATACTCTGAACTCTACCTGGAATTAAACACAGAGCTTTAATATCTGGATGCATTTGGATCTGCTCAAGCAGGATTGAACTAATATCCTCTATAAACAGCAAGTTCTGTCTAAGTAAAGGTATCACTGGTACAGAGATAACTCTTGCAAGTGTTATTACATTTACAGGTAAAATATATACCACATTCTATACATGTAAAACTCTTTATAGACATATGGAGAAAATGTAGCAACAAACCAAATGCTTTTATATTTATAGGAGAAAAGATTTTTTTCTCAAATGGTTCCATCTGTATTAATAAGATTTCTGTTAATTCTGAAGGAAGAAGCACCTAACAAGTTACCATATCAATTAAATGGAATGGAGCCAAATGAGGAGCCTACTATTAACTTCTGAAATAAGAAATGTTAATTCTTTAACGTTAACTGGCCCTCTGGGATTTCTAATAGGCTGAATCAAGCACACTGTGGGATTTTAGCATTGACATGTTTCTAATGAGAGGTTAATGAATCTAATCTCTCATACCATGCTAAAACACAGGACTGGGACTCAGGGAGCCAGTGCTGACAGCGTTTGGCTGTGTTCCAGTTGAGTTCACTTATTCATGAAGAAGTTTCCATCAGATGCTCCACTTCCTACTGAAACATGAAGTGAGTTGGAAAAGAAAGGTCCCCGTGGTGTAGAAGGAACTGTCAGCAACCCAAGGAAAAGGCTAAATTAAAATTAAAATTCATTAACCTTAGCATCTGTCAAACAGTTTTGAGAGGAAGAAGGAAAAAAGGAAGAAGGCAGGATGAATCCAGCAGCCTGAGACAAACAGAACTACCACTTCTTACCTGCTTGCAAAAAAACTACTTACTACATCAATTGGCTTAGTTGTGTGAGAACAGTATCTCTGATAAATAGAAATGCTGTGACTCAGCCAAGCACCACTCTCCACTGACCACTCCCTTTATCTGCTTGGCATTTGAACGTGATGAGAATACTTTCTTCAGCCTCCCTTTTCCTTTTTGTTTCCCAAAACCACTCTACTTTTTCCAAATTCTCTCCCCGAGGAATATAAAATCCAGTAACAGTTTGCAGTGATGTAAGGCAGAGACCTTGTGAGAAAACCCACTAAAAGAAGTTGTAAGATTATTTAAGGCTAATGATGCATCTATTCAGGACTGAAATCACCAAGGGTGAGACAGTGCATTTTTCATTTCTGCTGTGCTCATGGAGCCCACGTCTGGGTTTCCCACATCCTCCTGCAGTGCACATAATAGGTGCTACAAGTCTGGCAAAAAAATAAATAATCTTTTGCTCTATTCAGAAATGATTTTTTCAGCTTTTGGTGGGATTTAAAGATGAGAGACTATAAGGAGAAAAGCAAAGCATAGTGTTTGTGGGGAGAAAAATTAAAGAGCCCCAGCAATGCTGCTGCAAGAGGAAAACAAAAGGCAGGCATAAATTTAAAACATTCCCCCTGAGATACACTGATTATTAGATATCTATCTAATATTACATGCATCCCTATCAAATGCATCTGTAGCTGTGAAATGTCATTTCAAAGACCTATTTCCCAAATGTGAAAGTAACAGTACTTTACCAACAAGCTTTATAATTCAAATCCAGCTTTGGCAAATAACTTGCCTTGTTTTGAGCAGAACTGTTAACGCTGCACAACACTTTGTTTTTATTCACCATTAAACTTGATGTGGATAAACTAATTCTGCTCAGCTTAAGCAGCAAGAAGAGCCAACAGAAGCAACATATAAGGACTTCCATCCTCAGGAGATGGGACAAATCAGTGACAGCCATGGAAGGGTGAAGTCTCTGTGATGCAGCAGCTAACAAGGGGGGTTTCTGAGGTCATCCTAGATGTGATTGCTGACACCAGTCACCTCTAGACAGACCTGCAGATCTCCAGCCCACCTACACAAGCAGTTCCCAGCAGACAGGAGGAGGTCCCAGGTACTGAGAACACCAAAGTTTCCTACAACTTGTTTCCCCCCAAAACATCCAGGTCTAGAGCTACAGCAAGCAATTCCACCTGCAGCACAACTCACAAAGCCTGGCTTGTATCTCTAGCTGGATTTCCCTCTGCTGAATCAAGTGCCAGCTTCTCCCTGTTGAGCTTCACAGGGATTCTGCAGCAACCAGCTGACTGCAGGGAGCTTTCTCCCTGCACAACCATGGCTTCAAAGTTACAGCTCTGCTAAGCCACCTGTACCCAGAGAAGTTTTTATATCCTTGAGGACTTCAGTCTTTACCAGGTCTGGTTTAAAGCAGTGCATCCACCCAAAAGGCACTGCAGAGAGCAACTGCACGGCCACGCTGACCAGCAGAGACAGTGTCAGCCACAAAGCTTATTATCTTAAAACAATAAGAAAAACAGTAACAATGAGACGACTGAGAGTAGAATATTGAAGATATGAAATCTATCAAATAAAACCAAACCACGTATTTGAACACTATGAGACAAGCATAAGTACCTCAAAAGCAACTGGAACTCAGTGACACTTCAAGCAGTTTGCCAAGAGGTTATTTTTCACTGCTAGCTCAGAAATCACTCCCTGGCATTTCAGTACATAATTTACTTGAGCTCTGTCCTCAAAACAGCCATTTTTTTGCAGGTTAATCTAATGACTACTTGGAATTTGGTTTTATACATTTTACATTTCCTAGGAACTGGAAGCAGAATTCTGCAGTTTAGCAGTTCCATGACATGGGTAAATAAATAAAAACCTTTAATGGAAGTTATTCCACCAGTCTTACTGCTTGTCAAATGTCATTAGGCTTCTACTGTGGACCTGTGAATGATCAGCATCCCTCCCTCTTCCCTGTCTGCTTAGCTTCCTTGTAAGTTTGTTCTTGCCCTAAAATAAAGTTCTTCTTCAATCCAAGCAGGTCAAGGTGATCAGAAGTCCTGTAACACTTCAAATATTTAACTTCTATATTTCCAATTTATATTAAGATTAACACATTCTCCTGCCCCCCTCAGCAGCTCTTGAGTTGAATTTCAGACATTAATCTAACTGACTTGCTTTGGGAACTCTGATGCCTTACTTGAGGTAGGTAAATTCCAACTCTGGCACCAGGAATGGGACTTTTGGGTGCTGCAATACTGGGAGGAGGTTTAAGCCTCTCTGAAAGCAACACATTCAGTGCCAGCTTGAAGCATTCATACTTCAGAATTATTTATTTCAATGTGTCAAAGTTTGTTACTGGTCTGTTGTTGCCAGCATAGAAGAAGCCCATTACATTAGGCCTCTGGTACTACTACAGGATGGTAAAATAAATCATCCTCTGATGAAGATTCTTCTGTCTTGAATGGAGAACATTTAAAATCCTTAGTCTGTGCACTAACATAGGGTAAAAAACCAAACCAAACCAAACAAAACCCCCACAAAACAAATAATTTGGTATCTCCTTAAAGTCATTTCAAGGTAGCAGAAATTATTATACTATCCTCAAACTATCCCAGACTATCCTCAAACACACAATTGTTGTTGCCAGCATAGAAGAAGCCCATTACATTGGGCCTCTGGTACTACTACAGGATGGTAAAATAAATCATCCTCTGATGAAGATTCTTCTGTCTTGAATGGAGAACATTTAAAATCCTTAGTCTGTGCACTAACATAGGGTAAAAAAAAAAAAAAAAAAACCACAAAAAAACCACAAAACAAATAATTTGGAATCTCCTCAAAGTCATTTCAAAGTAGCAGAAATTATTATACCATCCCCAGACTATCCTCAAGCACACAATTCTGAGAGCATCTTCTCCTTCTGCTACAAAGAGGACACTACAGAATGACCTTCCTTGTTTAGCTACAACAGAGGAAAATTCTGATAATTAATATTGCAAGGGAAGAGAAAGTATCAAATGTCAGCCTTTTCAAAGATCCCTTGGTGCACAATATTCCAGGATTATTCTTTAATAAAGGCCAAAAACCACTCGCAATACAGAAACCCACTTGCCAAACTCAAAACTTTGTTCTTTTAGAGGTAACAAATGGTTAGAAAAGCTCCCATCCAGCAGGCTATCAGGTAAGGCAGAATATTCCATGACTTCCCTTTATTTCTTCTCTCCCAGTAACTCTGACAGCCATGGAGAGGAGGGAGCAGAGGGCAGAGCTCCTGTCCCCTGGAGGGCTGGAGACAGGCTGAGGTCTCTGGCTCATTTCAAGAGGTGACTCTTGTACTGTCACTTGCATGAGAAAAATTATTTACCTGAACCACTGTTGGTATGAAACATGTTTAGGAAGCAAAAGTTCAGGTTTTTTCCCATGAGAGTGAATTATTCCCCCCTAAAAAAACACAAGCATAGCCCAGTTAAGGCCTCTAGCTGGCACCCAAATATTTATTATACTGTTAGTGCCCAGTGTTCTTGGATTATTACCTATATTCACCACTGCTCTGACCAATGTACCAGTCTTTTATGGTAAGTGGTTTCTTTTCAATTTTAGATACAGAACTGCTACAAAAGCACAAACTGCATATTGAAATTAATTCCAAGCTGTTTCATCTGTACTAAAAACCTCAATGTTTGCCAAAGTTCAAATGCAGATCTCTTACCAGCAGCACTCCTCAACTCAAATACGTACACGTTGGCTTTTCTGACAGCTCAGATCAAGGGGAAGAGGTTGAATAAACTGCTAAGGTTTCACAGTGAGGGCAACAGGAGAATTAAGAAAGAAGATGAAAAAGAGCAGGTTTAGTGCTATTAAAACTTCTCCCTTCCCACCACCATGATCCTTTCCTTTCCCTTCAGAAACAGAACTGTGAATTTTTATCGTGCTGGCCCACGAACAAGGGGCTCTCTCCACAGACACCCGACTGTTCTGAACAAGCTTTCCTAGCATTTGCTTTCCAAACTCCAGCACAGTTCTGATCTTACATTAGTTTCCTTTGGAGAGGATGGGGTGGGGGCTTTGCCCCCCCAGGAGAGCACCATCAGTTATCAGACACATTGACTGCAACTCCAGGCACAGCAAAAGCACAGACCCAGGGAAGGCACCAGTCACTCAGCACTGTCCTCCTCACACATCATTGTGGTCCTGCAGCCCAAACAAACCAACACTGTGAAGGTGGAAAGGCCAATGTCACGAGGTCAGGTTGTTTAAAGCTGTATTTAAAGATAAATAGGTGTTCAGTGGAGGTGCAAAAGGGTGGCAGGTCATCCAGCTAAAAGCACAGCCGCAGGCGAGGGGGTTCAGATGTTCTGGGCTGAGGTCACAAATGCATCCCTTAAACCAGATGGCTGCTGTGGGGACACTGTCTGAAGCCATTCATGGCTGTTAAAATAGTGGAACAATACTTCCAGAGAAAGGTTCCACTGGAAAATGATTTCTTTGTTATTCTGTTACACCTGGAAACACGGCTACAGAAAAGTGGTCAGGGACTGAAACGGCAAAACCCTACAGTGAAGTGAGCAAGGGAAACTGAGGACATTTTGTGTCCCTGCAGCAGAGCATTGCACCACAGCCACCCACAACCTGTCACACCTCAGATCTAACACTAAAACTGCTCAGGGTTTGTGCATCCTTAACGAGATAACAGTAGTAATTGGCAACATGCTCCAACCTTTAACTGCTATGAAAGAGTCTGTGCAGGGAATGCAACACGTCAGCTCCACACGCTGAAATGAGCAGCTTCATAAAGAAGTTAAATTTGGACCTTGGAAAGCAGTTTGCAGTAAATAAGAACCTAATTCTATCACTTATACCCCAATTTTATGGTTTTTATTTCTTTCTTGAAGGCCCAGCACCTGCATAGAAACAGCTTACTCTTCTTTTTTTAAAAAAATATGATTCAGACTTATTTCTGCAAAGATTTTCTCCCCCTATTTCTGTAACTACTGCGAGTTCAATTTACCAGTTACTGGCTACCACTGAATACAATTAGACTGCAAAAAGTAAGATCAGCTTCAAAACCTACATAATAGTACTGAATAAATACATACACAGGCATTTTTCACAATATGCTTTTATATAAATGAGGGAAGGTTAATTTCAAAAGCCTTCTCTCTCCTATTACTCTTCCTGCCTTTGATTTTGTGCTGGCTGAGGACTCATTTCCATGAGCCAGTAGTTTTTCAGTGGATGCAGATGATCTGAGCTGCAGGCTTTATGTGTAAAATAGGCTAAAATAGATAAATGTTAAAACATGTTTCACATTGCTAGTAACAATCAAAACAAAGATTTCAAAATTAAAATTTAATGGGCAAATAAGCTCTGAGAATACACTTATTATCCTGTCAAAAGGAAGATTTTCTTGTATAAATCATCAGCTTTTAAAAAATTTTCAACTCAAGACACATTCCATCACTGAAATTCAGATACTGAAGAGATTGTAGCTGCCAAAATATTTTAATTGCAGAGATTTCCAAACTCCTGTGAGGAGGAACAGAGACATGTAAAACAGGAGATCAATGTCAGAATCCAAGAAAGTTTGAGAACAGGGATCAAAATATAAACAGCCAAGCAGCAAATATGACCTAGATTAACCAATACTACTCTAGTGGTCTGTGAGGACATTTTGGAATTTGGATACTAGGGAGGTAATAAAAAATATAATTTTAGAAACAACCCATTCTTCATATTTTAAACCCTCTGTAGGTAGCAGAATGAATTACACTAGACTGCTTCAGTGGTTCTCCTACACAGAATGGTCAGAAATAGCAGTGTTTAAATTCCAGTGATAACTTCCCATCAGATCCACATGAAGTGGAACACTGATTTCAAAGGAGAAGCTGTCACCATGTCACCATGCAGCAGGGCAGAGCGAGCTGGAATTGTGTCCTCTGCTAAGAATTCAGGTAAATAACTGGAGAAAGTGAGCAGAAGAGAAATTCTTCAGATGTAATTCTGAGCAGGACATGTCAAAATATGCAGGTTAAAGTAATTGGAAGCAAAGGGCTCCATGTCAGCTCTAGGAAACAGAGTTGTTTTTTTTTTCATGCTCCAAAATGACTATTTTTGCAGACATTTACTTTTCCTCCCTGCAGCAAAAAGATCACTTCTTTTCCTATTCAAAAACAAGATTACTGAGGAGTCCTTCAGAACAAATTGGTTCACCTCTTGCCACAGACTCCCTGCTGCTTAAATCCACCTGCTAATGCACTTGAAGATTTTCTGTTCTCGTTCTCAGGGTACCATGAAACAGATTCTAACAAAACAGGACTTATCCTGGAAGACCTTAACATAGCAACACATCCATCACTCCTGGATTATGCAGCTTGATAATGACCATCTCACAAAAGACTAATGGCCCCCAGTTTCTCTGCAAATTATCAGTGGTTTACTTTAGGCAAGCTCATGATTCAGTATCAGATTTCTGCTTTAAAAACCTCACAGATTTTCAGTTATTCTTAATAAAGTTGCTAAAGAAATACTGTCAACTAGAAGGTTTCAGGAATATCTTAATATTCCATTTACGGATATTCTCAAAGAAGACTCCAGGGGACAGGGGTGGGAACAAAACTCTTCATTTTTGGAGAGGTTTTCAGATCTGGTTAAAATTTACTGCTGGAGCTCTCTGTAAACTTGACACATGACCACACAGGGCTTTATTTTTTATTTTTTTAATCTGGGGAGAGACTGAATTTATTTTACACTTACTAAGCACCTTAGTTTCTCCTCAATTAAATTTTAACTGACTTTCTTAAGACAAAGGTGGGTTTGGTTGGCAGTTTCCATCACTAGAATGATCAATTTAATTTAATGGTCAGATGTGTGTGGAAGAATAAAAACATTTAAAATATTCTTGAGTATAATTGCTTCTAAATGAGAAAAAGCATCACACAGATCCTGCTATACTTGGCTATGTGTTTTAACAGAAGCATTGGTCTGCCCTTAGCAACTCATAGTTCTAAAAACTCTTTGGGCATCCTAAAGTAAGGCTTACAGAGACACTGACACTTCAGATTTAAGCCTTTGCATTATGAGATCCACTTTACTCATACAGATGCTTATAATATTGGTTCCCAGGGTCAAGCATAAGAGCATTTACAAATGACAAACAATTGACCATTTATCTTTAACCATTCTACCCATTCCACTGTCTTTTGACTCATTTCCCAAGGATGGATACATCAGCAAAGGAAGAATTGTTCAGGAGGCCTTCAATATGCAAACTCAAGCACAGGAACAAAACCAAGGTAAGCTAAATACTTCAGAATGCCTGGACCCAGCTGAGAATTCATGTCCAAAAAAGAAAATAAAATTTAAAAATTGTTAAAAACAGTGCAAAACCTATAGAGAAGAAACTAGGGTTTTAATTTGTAAGTAATCAGCAGTCAAGGTGATATGAGAGACCTGATATGAGTTATAAAGGAGCTATATCACATTTGTAACTCCCCATTTCAGTGCTAACTGCAGGGACACTGCTCCTCACTGTGTTTTCATTGTGTATCCCCTGGGTAGTGAGGGCTCAGCAGTGCCAGTTTGCAGGGACCACATCAGTTTCCCAGGTTTGGTACATAAAGGTCTCCCCAGGGACACATGTCTCATTGATTTCTCTCCATGAGAAATCCACAAATGTGGAAATGTAGGAGCAATTCTATAGATTATTACACCCAAAGCAATCACAGCTTTGCTTGCACTGCCAGTGCTAAAACATATTCCACTTCTGCATTGAGTCCTCCCAGACTATCTAGTGTCTCATTACTATAAAATGCAGAATCCAATGAAATGGGGCTGTGTCTAAGTCCATTAAAACTACTCCAAAGCAGTGCAAGCACATGGAAGGCACAGCTTCACTGACTGCTGCCTCTCCAGGCCCATGGCTCCAAGGGAGCAGCATGCCAAGCCCAGGCTGCTGACCCACAACTGCTCCTCAGCCAGAAACACCATAAGGGAATAAGTGCCTGGCACTCAAGGCTCAGGGAAATTTTGCTTTCACTCAAACAGGAAAATATTAACTTCATGAAACACTGATGTCTAAATTGTGGTAAACAGAAGGGAACAGTAATGATAAGATGACTTACCATGCATGGGGTTTAACCACTGTAGTGGATAATTTTGTATCAAGACTGCAGACCCAATTGCCATCCACACTCTGTATGTGAGGTCAGCAGCAGGACTATCCCAAATCTTACAGAAACTGGCTCCCAGATCCTACAGCCTCCAGTTTAGCCCTGCCACCAGATCAACATCCTCACTCACACAGAGGGCAGTGACACAGCCACCTTGAACTTTACACCAAATACCATTCCAGAGGTGCTCTCTTTCCCCTCCTCATCCTTAAGGGCACGTAAATAACAGAAGGAAAAGCTGTTTGCAAAAGGTTTAAAAAGATGTGGTATGTGGAGAGATTTTTAGGTTTTTAAAAGACAGCTTATTTCTAATATAAAGCAACAAAACCAGTATTTGATTTAAACATGGAAATAACACCTATAAAACTGTCAGAAAGAGGGAACTACTTAGGATCTACAGATATATTTTAGGTACAATCTTGTAAATTTATTTGAGTTTCTGAATAACTCATTTGTAATAATTTTCATAATGCTGCACCTTTTTTCCTGGAGGTAAATTAAGTATCAGAGTCTGCCTCAATTTCCACTTCACCCAGGAAAAACACCACGTCCCAGTAACATTCTAAAACACAGCTCTCCTATTTTTAAAGCACAAAACTCAAAAACTATTTCAGCTAAAATTTATTCCTCAACATTTCTAGATCCATTTTCTTAAAACAGGCATGAACTAATTGGGGGGTGGGAAATAAATCCCAGCTCCCTCTACTTCCTGGTGTTCATAAATACACCGAAGCATCTCATAAAAAGGTAAAGAAAAAATTTATTTGCCCTTAAACTACAACTGAATGTTATCACCAGGAACCTCATTCAATCACCAGCTGTCTGACTGCAGGTGTAAACAAGGTGTTTGCACAAATCAAAAGCTGTTCATGGAGAGGAACATACCTGCACTTCTGTCACTTCAAAGGCTCTGTCTCTACACACTCCATTGCTATTTTCTGTGTTACCTCAAGGCTTCAGACCTGTTCCTCAGTCTCATGTATTTCCCTCCTGGCTCATGATGCAGTTATTAACCTTTCCATCAGGAATTAAATCACTTTGCAAACTTTCTTTGCAACTTTTCTCTAGAATTGTCCTAAACACACACATTTATTCTTGCCCTTTGAAACGACTCTGCACTAAAAGCCAGTCCTGAGAAATGTTAAAATATTTTTACAGATTTTTTCCACTGCCTTATGCAAAGAGTATCCCATATGGTTTGTAATTTAATATTTTTAAAAAATTTTTAATTGTACTGTTTAATTGTACACTCTCACAAGAGTGTCCATGACAGGACAAGGGGAAATGGTTTAAACTGGAGGAGAGCAGGTTTAGACTGGATCTGAGGAAGAAGTTCTTCAGTCTGAGGGTGGCCAGACTCTGGACTAGATTGCCCAGAGAGCTGTGGATGCCCCTCCCTGAGGTGTTCAGGGCCAGGCTGGATGAGGCCCTGAGGAACCTGGGCTAGCTCGGGGGGTCGAGCTGAGAGGTGGATGAGATGATCTCTGGGGTCCCTTCCAACCTCAGCCATCCTATGGTTCTATGATTCTGTTTAAAAGCATTGGGTCAAAATGAAAGGAGGTGTTTAGATTGTCCCATTCTGCCTACATCAAACCTTCTAGTTTGATAGTTTTATAAATAACATTCACAGCCTCTCCCTCATCCACCAAGCAGGTCACACTCCCTCTCCCTCATCCACTAAGCAGGTCACACTGTCATTGCAGGAGATCAGGTTAGTCAAGCAGGACCTGCCCTTCAGCACACACTCCTGAATTACTTAGATATTTCTAACACAGAAATAAGTTCTCTCCAGTTCCAGGCCCAGTTGTAACTTCCTCCCATCACTGCCATGACTTTACCATCTGACCCAGTGGTACAATCTAGAATAAAGAGCTTAACAGTTTCTCCAGTGAAGCAGAGAGGCCGACAACAGATCAAGAGGCTGCTCAGTCTTACAGAGCTAATTAATCCATTGGTTTATTTGAAATATTAGTATCTCCTCAATATGACATAAACTATCAGCAAAGTGGATTAAATCAGGGGACAGGATCCTGGTATGCAGGGAAGCAATGGAAACCCTGGGAGGACCAGAGCATGAAGAGAAATGATGTAAAAGCCCCGAAACTTGAAGAGTCAAAGTATCCCTTGCAAAAGTTTTTTGCTACCTTCTGTAAGACAAAATCAAGAGTCACAGTTAGCCAAAATCTTAAATTGCTGCTAATAAAGACAGTGTCATGCTAATTCAGGGAAAAAGATCACCTCTAACAGTTCCTAAGTACAACTTTTTATTGCCTGCTATTTACAGAATGGCAGGCAGCCAATAAAATTCTCAGTAGAACTCTGCATCCTCCCATAGCTTGCAAGTCATCTTATTTTCTCCCTCTGAACAGCACAATGCATTGTCAAATTAGCTTCTCCCTTGCTTCAACTGGCAATTTATTATATCAATCTTCTTAAATGTTTAAAAATAAACATAAAAATCCTTATTCAGATCCCTTTAAATAGAAGGTAAGCACACACAGCATTGTCTCACAACAATGGAGTTATTCATGTATCTATTTTCAACAGCTATGTTTGGAACAAAAGCAGCCTGGAATCAGAATATATTCAAAAGTAATGTACAGGAATGTCAGAGATGTATCTTCCCTCTTTCAGCACTACAGCAAAATAAAGGACAAAGTGCCTGTAACACATTTAAGGTAGCAGGGAGATGCTCAGGAAAGAAGGCTGATTTATTAAACCTAAATCCAGATGATGGCTTTCGATTCGCATCGCTTTTAACACACAGCCAGCCACGAAGTTTATCAGTTCCCTTTTGGCCCAGGTCCTGAAGGCTGCAGGTTTGAGATGGCCTGGAATGGCAAAGGCCATTGCATGGCTGTCCAACCGCCCGTGAGAGGGCAAAGAAAACAATGGGTATTACTGCAACTGAAGTCTGAGGTCAAGGTGATTATGAGAGAGGCTGAAGAGCAGAGAGCTGAAGGCAAAAATGTACACTGGAAGAAAGAAGCTCATGAGATTGAGGGGCTTGAAGACCCACTACAGGTCTCAGAAAGGACTCAAAGATTTGCAGAAAAGCTCAACAATCTCTTAAGCTTCAGGGTATACTGAAGAATTATTTACCCAAGACAGGTGCTTTTGAGGGGAAGAAGAAATACTGTCAGGTTGTGGTATCAACAGAGGACCTGCTGGAACAAGCTGATCATTAGAGCAGCAAGTCAGCAACACCAGATGGCTATGTTCTGACAGGATTTTAATCCAGTGCTAAGTTTTAATGACTGCATCTTAGCAGTTCAGACACCTGACTCTTGACAGCCAGAGGGCAGAAAACCCTGCCAGAAGCACTAGAGGTGATCTAGGGAATCACAGGCACAACACCTTTATTCCAGGCTTAGCATTTCCTACAAATTATGTCAAAACTAAACACAGACAGGAATGGAGCTTCCCTGCAGCTAAACAACAATGGTACTGGGTAGATTAAAGCCCCAGAATGTGTTATAGTCTGAGATTGATTCACTGTATTAAGGAGTAATACTTGTGACTGAGCTGCAAGACAAACACACTGTCACTGCAAATATACGCTGCAGTTCCTACTGTAATGACACCCACAGACAAACTACTCACCACTGTACAAGAAAAATTGCTTTAATTTCATTTAATCATGAGATATATACACACACACAAGCACATGCACATATACATATTACCTTTCAAAGTGCACAGGAAGGAAAAAGGATTTTCTATGGAAAGCTTGTATATCTTTTCAGCAAAATGGTAACCAAGTACTTCTACTTTTAGATTACATTCTGCAATTAAAAAAAGCACTGCCAGATAATATTTTGTGCAAACAGGAATACTACTGAAAGTTATCTTATGAACTTCTGGACTGAAAAAATATACAGTGAATGTGTTGAGAGCCTCTTTCCATCCCATCATTCCTATCCTAAAGAAAAACACAACCATGAGACCAGCAAAGGTTTCCACGCTCTGTGTAATCCTAGGGGTAAGTGATACCAACAACCCACTTAAATCCACACTACATTTACATCTCAAAACTTGAGAACATACAGTTTGCCTCTGAAACTCACAATTCCCCAGCTCTCTTTAAAAGGGGATTAGATTCTGATGAATATGTCTCCAGAAGTGTGCCCCTCACCATGTGCCAGGGAGCACCAGCACGCTGGGCACTTGTGCAGGCAATAAATGTCAGATGTAAAAATCTGAAGAGAAACCTACAACAAAAAAAGTTGGTACCCCCATATTGCACTTGACTGAATCGATTTTGAATGAATTTTAATAACAGAATTATGGCTTAACATCACTATCACCACAGCATAGTGAGGGTGCCTTAAAGCCCTGACTCAATCCTTCAGCACTTTTTACAGGTCATGACTAAAACTAGATTATAGTTACCAAGAAACTGGAAACTCAAATTCACTAAGGGGAGGAAAAAAGAGAACTAAAATCAAGCTATCCACTTCTACACTGGACAGAGCTTCTGAGCAGCTTTTTATGTACTATGAAGCACGTAGAAAAATGAGAAGGAACAGGACCAGCCTCAGCCATGTGCCTTATTAGAGAACTAAACAAACTGAGGTACTTGGAATATTAATAATGGAATAAAAAGGAAGCTTTTTTTTGAGGGAGGAAGAGCATCTCTGAACAGGTTGTGCTTGTTCTGGGACACAGCTGGATGTGACAGTGATAGTTTGCAAGGACTGACAGATGCTAGAAACTTGGACTTCCTACAAACAGCCTGTTACCAGAAAGCTTATTTTACATTAATAACTTTTTAGTCTGTTTTCTTCAAGTTAGGAGCTTGGCCTAGTTTGAAGCTGATTTACCCTGAGCCTATTTTACTATTCCATTACTACACATGACATATTGAGTAAAGACTACTATACAACTGTGAGTGCTCAAAAATGTACTTCTGGAAAAATAAATGTAACCATTGAGCAATGTTTAATAGGTGAAGCAAAGTGAAAATGTCTGTGCTTTATGTAGAAACTCAAAGCCTCTTAAAGACTTTGTCCAGAAGTTTGCTTCTGGTAGTCATCTGAGGAATTACAATATTGTGGTCTGTCAATGAAGAATGTTACCAGGATCATTCTCTGGATAAAACATGTTGTGCTGTACTGTGTGCCAGAGCCCTACATCCAGGTAAGCACAGCCTCGCATGGTGAAAGTTACATTAACCATACACAACTCTTAGCTAGGATATTTCTGCCATTAATTAAAACCCAACATGAATTAATACTATAATTCAGTCTAGAAAAATCCAGGTAAAAGTAGATGTCATCCTAATGGGCAGCATGTTCTCAAGTGAAAATTTCATTCCAGAAGTTGCTGTTCAGAAAACAGTAAGATCCTTTTATTCTGCTAGACAGTGCTCTACTCTACCTGCAAGAGGAACTGTAACTCTCACAGTGAAGCTCCACCAGTTGTGCTCAACTTGTATAATTAGGCTTGTAAATCAGCAATGCTTTGACTATTGAGTATTCTCCCTGCCCAACCACCACAAGTAGCTTTACAGAAGCCACTCTGATACACTCACTATCTACCTTGCACTGTAGACAAGGGTTTTATTTTCCCCACCCTGTAATCATTTTATGTTATTCAGCCAGATTCAAGCACAATTCAGCACTGGGAGAAAACTGTGTCTGCAGTATTAGACCCCTGCAAACAGCCAAGACAAGGCAGGAAGAGAGCAGAGGCAAGTGCAATGATGACAAAGGGTTTGTGTACCTGAAGGTGTGGATATAAAAAAACATAAACCAGGCCCTTACCTGATACAGAGCCCACCTCACACAGCATTTCAATGCCTACCAAACAAGCTGTTACTGTATGGAAATGCTCTGGGGTAATGAACTTAGTAACCTGTGAAAGTGAGAACAGTCACCTCTTGTGCTTTAGGTTGGTTTCTACTTGGCTTGTTTCTATTTTATAAATTAATAACAAGCTTCTGAACAAACCTGATTTTCCTGCCAAATTCACACTGGTTTTCTTTTTTTTTCTTTCCTTCTGGCTCAATGTACTATAACCTGACTGTTCTTCTGCAAAGCTCACTGTTATTATAGGTGGTTATTATCCAAAACTAAAACAATCATTTTCCTCTGAGAATCAATATAACATTTCAGGCTGGCTGTGGAATACTTCCCTTTATCTTGTTATAGATTTTTGTCTCCAGGTGAGCTTATTGCAGCTTTTTCTACTCAAAAGAAACTTGGTGGCATATTGAAACTTGGTGGCATATTGCTGTTTGAAACCAATATCAAATTTCAAAGTAACAGGTAACAACTTTAGGAGCTGAGAGAAACAATCTTTAGGTCAACTGCATGACCCCCCACAAATGATACAGTGTAAGAGAATAGTGCAGAACACTTCAACACAAAGATGGCAAACTGCATGTGCAAACATGGACAGAGGGAAAACTACACAAATCTTTTTTCCATAGGTGTTCTGACAGGATAACTGTGCCATCTATCTGCACTTCCACAGAGGGAAGAGAAGTTACAGGCCTTCCTCTAACTGATGAGCTACTGTATCATGTGAAGACTCACCAGTTTTGCCATTTCTATGTTCTTAACATCCATATTTCTCAACAAAAATACTTGAGGATTTCTGAGTTTTCTGAGATCATACTTAAGCACTTATTATCCAGAGAATTCTTACCTGCTACCAAGGATGGGCTCCCCAGAGGCTCCCAAGGCAGAATAGTCCATGCCATAGAAATTCAGCCCTAGAAGTATTTTATTCCTCCACTTTGAATCAGGATCCAGGACTTCAACACAGGCTCGTACCCAGGGAAGAGGAGAATTTGGACCAGGTCTGTCAAGTTAGGAAAAATCAAACAGGTTGTCAGAAAACCCACACATTCATTCTCAGCCTTCCCTTTTTGGCTAGTGCAATTGGAAAGAGCAAACTCTGGTGCACAGCAGTTGGTGGTGGTTAACCTGCAATGCTGTAAGGGTTAAATACACATTCTTCAATGGTTTGAAGGGTGGCTGCACAGAAGATGCTTGCCCCACTCCTGCCAGTGAGATTCATTTCTGGGGTGAAGGAACACAAAACTTCTTACAGTGGGTAAGAAAAGGTTTCCACGTTGCACAGTTTGAAGGTGTTGAACTTCATCAGGTTCACGTGGGCCCCTCTCTGCAGTCTATCCAGGTCCCTCTGGATGGATCCCTTCCCTCCAGTGTGCCAACTGCACCACAGAGGTTGGTGTCATCCACAAACCTGCCAAGGGTGCCCTTGATCCCACTGTCCCTGTCACCAACAAAGATGTTAAGCAGCACTTGGACATGGAGCTGTTGACCACAACCCTTTGAGTGCAGCCATGCAGCCAGTTCCTCACCCACCAAGTGGTCCACCCACCAGATCCATGTCTTTCTACTTTAGAGACCAGGATGTTGTGCAGGACAGAGTCAAATGGCCATGGATAACAAAGGTTTTAGGGATGTAATAAACAAAAATGATGGCATGTTTGAATTTGCAGGTTTACCCCAAATATTAACTCTGGACAGCCACCTGAGTGGAAGATCTCCCAGGAATTCCAAAAGTGCATCGTTACCTGCAATGGGGAGGTGAAAGGAACTGTGCTTTTGGAGAACAGTAGCATACAGAGTCTCTGTAGAGTTTAAGGACCTCTCAATGTGTTATTTTTTTGTCCAGTGAGCTCCCTGATCTGGTTTGCTGAACTAACTGCTGCAGGAGCAGCTGTATCAGTACAAGGGAGGGACCAACAGAGGAATGGAAAATCACATTCAAGGACATCCACAACAGCAGTGCTGCCAAAAGGCAGTTGGCTGCCTCAGGATGACACAAATGAGTTGTCAGTCGTGCTTTAAAGGGGCATTTTTGACAATGACATGTGCTAGATTGTCCATGTAGGACTGTGCTAAATAACTAAAACCAAATAACCTGGCCTGGAGAAGAATCAGTGTCACAGGACCAGTAAAAGGATAATGTTTTAGCCTGAGTACAAAGCCTTTCACAACATCTGAGTGCCAGGTATACACCGCTGTCAAACGATGTCCTCAGCTCTTGACGTGTTCAAAAACCACCTAATTACTGACCCAGAACTTCTGTACCTGATACAGCTAAAACACACGACCCACTTTACTAAAAAAGGGGCTCATCCTGCAGAGTTCATAGTGACTGAAGTGGGACTCTGCTCCTCCAGCAGTCTCCTCCTGAGGGCAGATGGATTCTTACCGTTGGGGTGTTGAATAGTCGTACGTCATGAGGCTGAAGCTGTCTACTGCTGAGGCCAGCTGATCAAATTCCCTCTTTGTGAACATTCCTGGCTGGTTAGTCCTTTTAAAACAAAGCAAAACAGAAACAACAGGAAGAGAGAAATTACTACAGTGATCTGGCTTATTCTCCCCTTTGGGTTTCACAACACTGGGTCAGGTAAGGAAATGTTTTTCATTCTGAGGTGGCAAAAAAAAAGATGTTTCAGTGCCATTCTTATAATAAATGTCTACAAAAAAAATATTGATGTTACTTATGTTGCCAGTGGCAAGAATTAGACTTTCACAGCATACTTCCTAAATAAGCATTTCCAGCACGGCTAGAATAGTGATTATAAGGGCTGTGGACTAATCAAGTTGCCTTAGGTAGCAATCAACTGTACTCTAAAAGCTTTTACAAAACCTTTAATTGCTTGGCCTGTCAAATTGGTTTTGCTATATATAAAACTAAGTTATCTGAGCCATACCTAGATAAATGGATGGGTGCAGCTGTTGACACAAAAAACACAAACCAAAGGTAATTTTTTTATTAATCTCAAAAAGAATTATAATTGCAGCTTGTGCTGTACTTACAACATTTTCTCACACTGGTGGAAAACACTTCAGTTTCTATTCATTCCCTTCCAAAAAAAAGTCCTAGAGAGCAGAAGGCCAATACAAATGCCTGCTTCTAGCAAAAGCCTACACAAACCTCTTTCTTTAGAGAAAACCACATCAATTTATCTTAATTTTTTTTGGAGGGGTGGTGGTGTGGTGGGAAGAAACTAATTCCATGACCTTCTCCAGACAAAAGTCCACTTCTGCCTTCTGCACATCTTTGTCTGAAATATGGAACATGATTCTTACTTCCCCCTTTGTTTGCTTATTGTTGATTTACAAAATCTAGCACTGGGTTAGTATCTATCTACCTTAGATTTGAGGATGAGGGGGATGTATTCCTGACAGTTTGGGACTCCTAGAGACTACTGACTTCCTTCAACCACTCAGCTCAGAAACAATTAATGCCCTCAAGTTGCCTGCAAGCATTGAATCTGTTTCAAGGAGAATTCATCACCTGAAACCAGCAGCACCCACAGCACAGGAGGGAGCATGGCACAGCCTCCATCACACTGCAGAGACAGGGCTGGACTAGAGAGGAGAAGCTGCTGCCCTGAGAACCACCTCCTCAGCCAGCAGGCTCTGAGGCATGTGGAGATGAGACAGATGGGAGGAGAAGTAGCATATTGTCCTAAATAGCCTGGGAAAGCAGGGTTTATAGGGAAACGTTATAAAAGACTTATTTTTTTTAAAAAAAAAAAGATGGTTTAACAACTACAAACTCTGTGGTGTGACTCTGCTGTTAGGCAGACAGAGGATTGTACAAGATTCCTCTAGAGGCTCTAGGAGAGAGACTAAAGAATCCAAATTTTCCCAGTAATAGCAGAATCTGTTACTTCATCTAGAAATTAGTAGGTAAGCCCTGTTTAGAATCACAGAATGGTTTGGGCTGGAAGGGACCTTAAAGGTCATCTAGTTCCAAGCCCCCTGCCATGGGCAGGGACACCTCCCACTAGATATCTAAACCACTCACTTTCCAACTTCAATGTAAAAACCAAAAGGATGCTGAGTGACAGATGCAAGTAATAAACCAAAAAATTGCTTATTTTGACCCTTATCACTTTTGGATCAGCGTGCAAATTCTCCATCCAACAACATGTGCTGGGCAGCTCACTGGAGCACAGCAGTGCTCATCTAGCAGTTCACAAGGACACTTTCTGTTCCACCACATTAGGGACGGGGTTAACTGGGTCCATGTCACAAAGTGGGGCAGATTAAACCATTTAACATGCCTGTCATGGTGTAAGGGACCCAAGCACGAATGACATTTGCAAATCAGGTCAATGAGTGTCACCAAACATCACTGGATTCTGTAGCTGTAATTTGTGTGAACTGGAAGTCTCAGGTTTTCAGAACCAGGGATATACTGGTCGTAGTAAGGAGAAATCCCATCCCTTTCCTTCCAGGGTTTTAACAAAGTAAAACACATCTTCACTTCTGGAAGCTATGGGTGGACCTCAGGTTTTGAGATAGTCATTTGCTGCAGTTGCAAACTACAGTTCTGCAAGAATGAAGGAAACAAAAGACATCTCTGAAGCAATGTCATGGCAACTTGGATGTCTGTAGGCAAAGCCATTCCCCAGTGCAAACTCCAGCAAAACACATTTTCAGCAAATTGATTGTGATTACTCATGAAGGGAAAAGCATAAAAAGTAATTATAATGTGTATTAGATATTAGGGCAAGTTAGATTGCTTTATAGATTAAGCTGGGATGTACTTTAATGAAATCTGTGTATCTATCGTGCCCTCTACATCCATTTTTCATATATACTGTCAAGAAATATGAAGGGAAAAAAAAATAGATATTGTCATCATTTTCTCCAAAGCAAGCTTGTAGCTGAACTACCATGGAATGCCACCTGAGGAGCAAGGTCATAGATTTCCAACATGGGATAAACCCATCAGCAATGGATATGCTTTGTCCATCCATGGGTGGTGTTAAAACACCACTGCTCTTCCCCAAAATCAAGGACCACCCACCAGCTCCATCAGCACCACCAGTCAGTTCTGCTCTAGTCAAGCCCTTTGGGACACTGTCCACTGGAGCAACACCAGCACTATTTGATTCATGCTCTGAGAGTTGTTCTGAGACAAGAAAATTGGCACTCGAAGGACAAAAACTAAATATTTGTCAGTAGGTATTATGCTTCTCATTTGAGGCTTTCCAATCACTCTGATATTTAATTATAAATGTAACTCAAGGGTGGGACTGTTCTACTGACTACACCACTGAGAAAACCAGCACAGAAGAAATCAAGAGACTTGGGACAGGAAGTCTATGAGAGTAGAAGTTTCCAAGTCTAAGCCAAAAGCCTGTCATTCCTCTAAGCCTTGAATGCTGTTGCCAAACTATTCACTGAAGTGGCAGAAACTTCATCATTTATCCTCTCAGTGCAGTATACACACTAAAGACAGCTTGTTATTAAATTGTCAGATGACTAAAACCTTGGTGATTTTATCTGCTCACTATCAGCATCACAAATGTGAAGGAGCAGAAGTCAGGTGTGTGAACATGAATAATAGGAAAAGCAAATGATTTAATATATCTGAAAACTCCCTTTGCATGGAATTAGCCCTGACATCTGAACTGCTTCATTGGCTTTCTCTTCGAGTTCATCACAAGACAAGAGTTCAAAAATTACATCTCATTTGGAGTCTAACAAATGTACTCGTTAGAAGAGTGAAGTTGAACACTGAATACAAGAGAAATCTGCTGGTTAAAGAAACCTGTTCCTACTGGCCTAAAAGTATATTGAAACACACTATAAATAGCAAACAATTTGCATTCAGGATGTAAATTTAAGCAGAAAAGGGTATTCTCTTTTCTATGTATGTTAGCTTATCCTAAGCCCTTTTTATTGCTGTTCTAAGAGCCAGAGACTTCAAGTGATATTTGCATTTGTATTTTTCTAACTCAATACCTTAAGCAAATGTCACTCCCTCTCCTTAACATTCTGCCAAATGCACTAGTAGTGTTCTTAGGTAATTCTCCCTTCACT
Organism: Merops nubicus; assembly: GCF_000691845.1. Classification (NCBI taxonomy): domain Eukaryota; kingdom Metazoa; phylum Chordata; class Aves; order Coraciiformes; family Meropidae; genus Merops; species Merops nubicus. Next base: position 37,273 of record NW_008595374.1, on the reverse strand, counting down.
GTTCAACACAGTAACTCTGAAACTCATTAAATACACCAAACTAGTATTAGAAAAGACCTTTAAGATCATCGAGTCCCACCATTAAACTACCACCACCAAGGCCACCACTAAACTGTGTCCTGAAGCACCTCATCTACATGTCAGAAGAAGCTACAGTTAAGAAGGATGTAAAGGTTCCTGAGTGGCTCCAAAGGATGGCAGCAAAGCTGGTGAAAGAGCTGGAAGGAGTGTCCTATGAGGAGCAGCTGAGGACTTTGGGCTTGTCTAGTGTGGAGAACAGGAGGCTGAGAGGCAATCTCATGGTTGTCTACAGGTTCCTGAGGAGGGAAGTGGAGAGGGAGGTGCTGAGCTCTTCTCTCTGGGATCCTGGTTCAAAGCTGCATCAGGAGAGGTTTGCACTTGACACCAGGAGGCATTTCTTTACTGAGATGGGGGTCAAACACTGGAATGGGCTTCCTAGAGAGGTGCTCAGTGCCCCAAGCCTGTCAGGGTCCAGGAGGCATTTGGGCAATGTCCTTAAGAAGATGTTTTAACTTTTAGTCAGCCCTGAAGTGACCAGGCAGTTGAACTAGATGTTTGCTGTAGGTCCCCTCCCATAGAAAATGCTGTATTCTGTCTTTCCTGCTCCTTTGCAGGGCACCACAGAGTTCCTGAGAGAAGGGGTGGCTGTCCCTGAGACACATCAACACTTTTATTCCAGCCCAGGCCATTTCTTTGAGAGGTGTTGAAGCTTCCACCACATGCTTTTGAGAGATACGTGTTCTTCGTCACTTCTGACTTGACTAAGAAGCTCCTTTACTTTGTCAAGAGATTCACCATTTCCAGTTGCAGGCTCCTGACTCAAACACCTGGTACACCACAACAAGTACTTGCTCTCATTCCCAACAATTTGTCAGTATTTTCCAACAGCACCCTGCTGTGTGTACATGGAGCTGTTACAGGGACATCACAGACTTACCAGAAGAATCCATTTGCTTTCCTTGGTATTTCTATATACACAGCTTAGAATTTCAGCCTCTTTCTACTATTCACAGAACCACAGAATGGTTTGGGTTGGAAGTGACCCTAAAGATCATCTAGTTCCAACTCCCCTGCCATGGGCAGGGACACCTCCCACTAGAGCAGGTTGCTCAAACCCCACCCAACCTGGCATTGAACACCTCCAGGCATAGGGCATCTACCACTTCTTGGGCAAACTGGGCCAGTGTCTCACCACCTTCATCATGAAGAACTTTTTCCTTACATCTAATCCAAATCTCCCCTCTTCCAGTTTAAAACCTTTACCTCTTGTCCTATCACCATATGCTCTTGTAAAAGTCTCTCTCCATCTTTATTATAGGCCCCTTTAATTAGTGAAAGGCCAGCAGAAGGTCTCCCCAGAGCCCTCTCTTCTCCAGGCTGACACTGGGTTCTGGGCTACAAGCACCCACTGCAGGCTCATGTCCAGCTTTGTACCCCCAGCACCCCCAAGTCCCTCACCACAGAGCTGCTCTCAGTCCAGGCTCCCACCCTTCTGCACTGAGGAGCAGGCAGCAGGCAGGCTGAATGTCCCAGACGTGTGCAGATGGTCTCAGAATGGTGCCCAGTTGCCTGGTTATGTGGACTTCAAGTCTTTCCACTTGGCCAGTGGAATGTCCCTCCTTTGAAGAGGGTCCCACCCTGTGCACCCTCTCCCACCACACCCTGTTTGCCTGTCCAGGTTGCAGCACTCCCCAGGGCTGCCCTGTGTGGGAGGCAGGGGGTGGCCATGGTTAGTTGTCTGAACATGAGGGAAAACTTCTTTCCTGTGAGGGCACCAGAGCCCTGACCAGGCTGCCCAGAGAGGCTGTGGAGTCTCCTGCTCTGGAGAGATTCCAAACCTGCCTGGACACCATCCTGGGCACCCTGCTGTGGGTGAGCTGCTGGAGCAGGGGGGTTGGATGAGATGATCTCCAGAGGTCCCTTCCAACCCCACCATTCTGTGATACCCTTGGCCCTGCCCACACCTCACCAGCCACTGTCTCTCCTGAGTGCTGCCAGCTCCTGGCAGGTCTCTGTGCTCCCCTGGGGTCCCCCCAGCTCAGGAAACCTGCTCTGTTCACCTCGCTCCCCTGCTCTGCTGTGGGACACGTCTGCTGCAGAGCTGATCACCTCAGCGAGTCCTTTCACAGCTACAGCAAGTGCAGGGGGGTTTGCTTCCTAGCCTGGAATGTCTCCTGCCTGGATCCTCCAAACAGCACACGCTCAGAGGTATCAAAATTCCCATTAGAGCTTTACTGATAACTGTTTCTATAAGGGTTTGACTTTGTAGTCTTTCATATTGAAAGAGTAGAAAAAATACCTCAACCATGCAAGCCACTTTCATTTACTCTCAAATGAATCTACGCTGTCAATTACTTCTTGTCTCACTACGATTACTTTCAAAATGGAATGAGATAAGGAAAAAAAGTGCTTTGGAACTGAATGCTCTTCCCTGCAAGTTCAAACTGCATTCTTGTTTGGTTACCTCACCAAGTTTTCTGTATCCTCATGTCTTTGAATAGTCCTTCATAAGGGAAAACTGATGGATTTTCTGTTGCCTCTACGTATCTATTTTGAATTCATTTTCTCAGTAATGACTTAATTTTCTTGTTGTGTATAATTGTTTCCTCCATAAGGCAACTGTTTGCAGATCTTCCCTTCTCCCACGTTTCTCCACCATCAGTACCAGTGGTTTTCACAGCTCCCTGCTGGTAGCTGCACTATTGCATTTTATGAACACAGACCACTGGATTCAGTTAATGCACAGTCACTGAATAAAATTCACCAGTTCCTCCTGCATCCAGTCTGTCCTAGAGCAGAGAGGAGGAAGACCAAAAATCTCCACCCTATGCACCACACAATTAGAGGCAGTGATAATGAAACAGCCAAATCCATAATCAAGTTAAATTGGAAACTATTTTCTTTCCAGGGAAGATCCTCTTGGCAGTTTTATACCCTTTTAAGGTTCTCCAAAGCTCTGTGAGGATGACAGCTCACTGAAGTCATTCTCCACTCTCAGCATTGAGACAACAGTGCTAGGGGGATCCTGGTTTCTGTGGAGGTTTTTTTTAACAGAGCATTCTTCTCCTCTGGTGCCTTTCTGAGGACAAAAAGTTGCAAGAGCTGAAGAATTGCATGCAATGATATACTCCAAATCTCAGTTAAATCAGAGCTTAAACACAAGACCTGACCTTGTGGCTGACAAACCCAGATCAAGATAGGAAGTCAGGGACTGCACACTGCAAAAGCAGAAATGTTAGTCCATTGAACCATCGTGCTGAGGTCAGTCAGCAGTGGGAGAAACAAACAAGAGGGATCCCAAGCTAGTATAAAGTTCTCTTTTTTCACAGTCTGCATGGAAGTCCCATCCCTCTTAAAACAGAAATGAAAATCAAACTGCAAGATCACTCCATGGGGCCAGTGCAATCACCCCTCTCACACACGGGCTTCCAGCCCTGGCTTTTCAGCTGATTCTGCTCTTAGAATGCCCTCCCCAGTTCACACACTGGAAGTGCTGGGACATAAAGGCAGAGACAAAAGCAGAAGGTTTCCTCTCCTCCCAGCTAACACCCATCTTCTTAACAACTCCAAACCACATTTCCACAGAATCATAGAGTGGGTTGGGTTGGAAGGGACCTTAAAGATCATCCAGTTCCAAGCCCTGGCAATGGGCAGGAGCACCTCCCACTAGAGCAGTTTGCTCAAAGCCCCATCCAACCTGGCCGTGAACACATCCAGTGATGGGGCATCTACCACTTCTTGGGCAGCCTGGGCCAGAGAACTTCCAAATGCTGCAGGAAGTCTGGGAGCACTGTAGTAACATTCATTCACTGGTAGATTTTAAGCACTTGTTAGATAAAAGTCACACAGTTATAGTTTATTTTGCCTTTGGATAATACACCTTCCAATACTAGTTCTCTCCTATTTGGAACAGTAGCTTAAATTCAGAAGCAAAAGCTTGCAACCCTGCTGGGGCACCATCTTCAGCTACTGCACTGACTTCATGACAGGAATGGCAAAATTCAGATGCCTTCAAAGGCCATAAGGGCTGCCTGTCCATTGTCCACCACATTTTAAATGCACTTTAAAATAAAACTTAATCTCTACCAAGTACATCTTAAGAACACAAACCTGACTGAGTTTATTAGCAATAGTGACCACGTTTGGGTGTTCTTAATGGCAAGAATTTACCAGCTCCTCAGATTAGATTAGGATAGGCCCTGAAACTACAACAAACCCCAGCCAGCTTGACAAGCAAGAGAACTGGAACAGAGTGCTGCAGATTCACAACACAGAGGAGCTGGGAGCATTTACTACACACAATGAGAGTGCTTCCTATCACTGAGGGACTGTAAATGATAACAGATTGACAAGTGAAAACTTGCTGTATTTTCATCAGGAAACAAAATGGTATTTCTGCACCAAATGGGCTATTTGCAGAACATTGCAGGCTGGCACTCGTCCTTAATGTGCATATCCCTCCCCAGCTGTTGGCTTTGCAGAACTTGCTCTCCAAGCAGGGAGAAACCCAGGATCTGTTCTTGTCACAGAGTAGCCCACACAGTTTTCATGAAGCCAAACTAATTACCTGTGGCCCATCTGGTTTAAACCAGTAACAGAAGTCAAGAAGGAGAAATATGCCAACAAATACACGTCCTGAAGAGAAAGTGTGAAATCCCAGCAGACATTTAGGGGCAAATGAGCCTGAAAACTGCTGTGCTCAGAGCTGAGGCATGTTGGCACACCAGGCTGCACCACTCCCACTGTGTTTTTCAAGTAACTTAAGAATTTGTGTCTGAAACTCTTAAGTCAACACACGAAACTCACCTGTTCAACAAAAGAGGCAATCTGAATACCAAAGAAGAACAAGTTTCCTTCCATACTTGTCACTGTGTTTACTGTTTCCATTTTTGGGGGAGGATAACTGCTCTCCTTTAACACTGCTTCTGTTATGTTGCTTCAACCTCTTCAGAGGAGTCATTTAAGCAAGATCACATAAATGAACATCTACTGTGTCACCATTTGGTTCTCCTAATTCCCAAACTCTTCCAGTGCTTTTCATGCCAGGGCTTAATGCCCAGGCAACCATGCTCCAACAGCAGAACATCACGCAAAACAAGGCTGTACCCTGGAGCATCTGAGCCTAATTTAAAAGCTCTAACACACCAAATGTAGCCTTAATTCCTCCTTGCAAAAAAATTAAAATGCTCATCACTTTCTTTTTTCTTTTTGCTTTGAAAGTTTTCCAAGTGCACACTGAAAGTTCTGCAGTAATTGCTCTAGAGCAGCTGGCACAAAAGTGGTAGAGCTCCAAACGCCAGACGTGGTGATGAAAACCCTCCACTCCTCCTCCTCTTTGACTGTCATTAATTGACCTACAGATTATTGTAATGATTCTCCCTAGTGGGAATCCAAAACCTACTCTGTACACCTGCTTCAGCACGTGCCAGTGCAGTCAGACCTTGGCGGTGTTCATTTTACTGAGTAAATCTTTAAAAGGCCACTTCTAAGAATAGCTTCATTCCTCTCAAGTCCTTTCTGAATCTCTACCAAACGCACTGAACCTGTCAGGGCTGCAGTCAGAGCCACGCTGCACGGAGCTGGCAGCCCCACAAACAGCAGCAGAACCAGGGAAGTCACCAGTGAGGGAAACAGATGTAGTTTAGAGCTGTTAACAAGCACCCAGATTTACTGTATCTAACAGAATTCAGTTTAAAAAGAGATGTGACTGACAGACCTACACTTAAAGCCTTTATCCAGGGAAGAAGGAAAACCCACGAGCCCAGCAGCATGACTGTGAGTATGATTCAATAGCATTAGTGTAATCTGAAAAGGTTATTAAGCTTTCTCCTGTAACTGTTACTCAGTAGTCAGTAGTCATTCCCTACAGTTTTCTGCTCCCCTCAATATAAACTCATCTCCCAAGCTGTAGCCTGGGATCCAAGTCACAGATATTTTACAGGTTCTCTAATATGCAATAAAACCAATTATGCCAGTGTACTGGCCTAGGCAGCCTGCTTCAGAGTCATCTGTGTGCCTTCCTGAGTGATGGATTTTGTGCACAGAGCCCAGTTTCAGCATCTCTTACTACGTTACTGTGCTCTCCATACCCCTGACAGTGTCTCTTTTGCAGGCTACTCACAGGAAGATGGATGACCACAGGAACAATAGTGGGCAACGTGTTATTGGCACAACAATAAGGAAGCTGTGCATCATTAGAGTTTTCAGATTTGCCTTCCCAAGTCCCATTTTCTGTATATTGCTTGTCCAAAGAGATTATCCTCCAGCATCCAACATCTTTATTAGCAACAGCGGGCGCAGGAGAGCAGCTTGGTGTGCACACCAGCAGCTGACTCCACCAGGAACACACACTGATCATCTCCAGAACTGCTTGCTTTGATGGGACCTCGTTTGTCAAATTGGAAGGAAAAGTAAGAAAGATGATCAGACACATAGAAAGAGCAGAGAAGTGCAACGAGAGTGTTATTGATTCCAACATAACAAGATTAGTCTGGAAATGTTTCTCACAAACATTTTAACCTTTCATAACGTTAAGCATAGGTATTGGTAAAACAAAATCCTACTTAATAAACACTGCTCTATTTGGTTGTTTTTCTAGTGTGCCATTATTTGACATAATCAGATAATTTAAAGCTCCATCTGAAAGAAGCAATAGGCTTCCTGCTGGTTTGGTCCCCAGCATTATTTACTTAGCAGAATTTCCAGGCTTTACATTCTGGCCTGCATACTCCTGCCTGACAATGATGCTAAAAGTAAGTGAAGTAAGTGACAGTTCCCATTTCACTCCAAAGCAAGAGATGTCTTAGAAGCTCTTTACAATTTAATTAAAATTTGTTTACCATATATTATCATAAAAATTACCCTGTTGTTTACTGAAGTATTCTGCATCAGAATTGATACTTGCTGGCAATGCTTCCAAGGACCATAGCGTGTGTGCACTGAACAGCAAGCCCACAAACACCCCAGTCTGGCTACACAAAGCCATGGCAAGGCAACACAATCTGGAGCCCAGTGGAAAACACAGGTTACCTTAATGATTGCAAGTGTCCCTTCATAACCCACTTCTAAGAGACTAAACCACTCGTCTCCTTTACCACACACACAAAACACAGCTCAAGGGTGGCACCCATGGAGCTGGGCACCTCTGAGGTCAACAAGCAATAATTTTCCATGTACTCTTTCTACTTTCCAGCCAAGTATGTATGTATTTGTATAGGAAAGGAGAAAAAGAATATGACAGGACAAAGTAAATGGAGGGAAAAGTCATCTGTCCTGCTGCTGATCTTTCCCAGGATTCTTCCCAGCACCTCTGCTGCTGACCCTTTCCAGGGTACCAGAACCACGCTGAAAACCACTGCTCCTGGATAGCAGCAATGAGGGCTGCGTAGATCCTGGTGATTCTCACTGCACAGCAGCTCTGGGAAGGAAGAGCTGAAGCTCTTCCACAATGCTTTTGCAGCAAAACTAAAGAGTCAAAGTAGCTAAAGTCTTAATTTTGAGAAGGAGAAGTTTAGCGATGGCAAATACGGACAGTGTGTGCTCAGAGAAGCATTAACTAACAGAGAGACAGGCTGCAGATTTTTGGTTTTTTACTCTTACATATGCAAATCTGAACACCCAAAGTTAGGGATGCTTGTCGTACTTTGAATGAGGAGCATACATTATGTTCCAATATATGAAGAGAGAAGAGTGGTTTGGGTTCCTGCAGCGTTCAAATGAAAGCAGCTGCGCTACTGCTGTGCATCTGAAGAAGGCAATAAAGACAGACAAATTTGATATAAATTATTTGTCAAGACTGCAGTAGCTTTAATATGCTTTTTACAAAGCCTGGAGTCTAAAAAAGTGAAAAACAAAAGACATGTTCTGCTACAGATTTAACTGAATGTGTTTCACAAGGAAGTAAGGAGCTACGAGCACGACTGCTGCAGAGCAGAGAAGCGTTTTGCCAGCTCCCCAGAGAACAGAGAGGCACTGAAACAGCACCACGGTGGGGAAAGCTGGAGAAACAGGTCAAAACTTCTGGTTGGCAGTGTAAGAAAGACCTTGAGGGGCTGGAGCGGGTCCAGAGAAGGGCAGCAAAGCTGGGGAGGGCTCTGGGGAACATGGCTGGTGAGGAGCAGCTGAGGGACCTGGGGTTGGTTGGCCTGGAGAAGAGGAAGCTCAGGGGGCACCTCCTGGCCAGTGGTGTAAGGGAAGAAACCCTGTGACGTAAATAGCTCTTCATAAACAGCAGAGACACTAGGAAGCACTTCCCAGTTTCTCCAGAAAAGTTTTCTCTTTGCTTTCTACTCTCCCAGAAGAACTGGTTTTAACAGGACTCCATCTCTTGTCCTCCTGGAAATACAATTTCCTCCTTCCCAAAAAATGGCTCAGTATACTCTAACCTTTCCAGTCCTGGAAGGGTTTCAGCTCTTGGAAAAGACTAAATATGAGCCCTGACTACTATCAATCATGGAATAATTCTGCCCAAACTGCATAACTAAATGGGAATTTGTGTTAATTGCCTCTTTTTCCCCAACGGGAATCTCCTTGGTTAATTCCACACACTCACATCTCACCACAGCCATCCTGACTGTTCAGTGAATGAAGAACTCAGTTGCTAAGCTACCAAACAAGACAGTTACCCTTTTCAGGGCAAAACCATAAGAATTTGGAATCAGGCTGGTCTACCCTCCATCCCCACTACTACAGAACCAAAGCAAACCCAGCACAGACCATTCCTCCTGCCCTCCCTCAGGTAATGGCAGCAGATCCAGCTCCTGGAACAATGGCTATACAATAATGAAGATTTCCAAATAGTCCCAAGTGCTGTTTGAACATGAAATGCATTCTCTTTAATGGCTTAAATCAAAACCACTTTGATGCTGAGGAAAACTGCTGAATCACAGGAAAACACTGTCAAGGCTTTATAATCTCCCTGCTCTAAAAGCAGTGATAGAGTAATGGCTCTTGAGATACTCTCAGGTTTCCTCAAACTCTCATAATGCATATGTAAACAAAAAAACCCTCTGCCAGCAACTTCTCACTGCTTTTAAAAACATGTTGTGTCAGGAACACTTAACCTCAGCATCACCCAAATCAGTTACCAATTCCTAAGGCTTCAGACTGTCTGAGCTGTAGGAAGCACTATGATTTTCCAGCTAAACAAGAGTGAAGCAGCCTCACTGTGAATCAGAAGTGAGGGCTGGGACATAACTGCACTCAGCTGAGGATGGATGGGGAGCAGAGGCACACTTTGAGGTGCTGTGCTTCACATGCAGGCGTGGCAAACTTTTCAGAGCAAGCAGAAAACAGCCAGTGCAGTGTCTGAGAGAAAATGGTTTGTCACAGGCGTGCTTTGTCAACTTCAGACAAGTCATGAAAATTCACAGAAGGTTATAAATTTAACAGTATGAGCCTCTTTGGTGTTCTAGACATCCTTTTGGAAATGTTTACCTGTCATTGTAATTCACCGAGGCTAAAAGCAAGTCTATAAAGTTTCAATTTAAGAACAGAATGCCCAAATCTGCCTCTTAAGGAACCTTTTTTTTTTTTAATCACAACTAAAAGAAAAACTCCCCTAGACTTCTAGATTACCTGCTGGAGCATGTCTAATAAAGGGCAACAAAGCTGGGGAAGGGTCCAGAGAACAAGAGGTACTAGCCTCAAGTTTCACCAGGAGAGTTTTAGGTTAGACCTGAGGAACAATTTCTTCCCTGAAAGGGTTGTGAAGCCCTGGCCCAGGCTGCCCAGGGCAGTGGTGGAGTCCCCATCCCTGGAGGGGCTTCCAAGCCATGGAGATGTGGTGTGAGGGACGTGGGGCAGTGGGGACCTGGCAGTGCTGGGTTAGGCGTTGGACTTGACAACCTTAAAGGTCTCTTCCAACCAAATTGGTTCTGTGATTCTATAAAACTTCAGTGGGAAGGCTGAAAAAAGAAAGCCTTCAAAAGTATCTATTAAATAAAAGAACATGGCCAGCTTGAGAGCTAGGTGTGTCCCTTGCAGAAGGAAGGGACTTGCTCCTCAAGAGGAAGGAGGAAGGTGTGCTCCTGGGACAGAGGAGGGAGGTTCACAGCAGAGTGTGCTCTCTTTCTTCTCTCTCCCAGTGGCTCAGCTCTGCTTCTTTGCACTCCTCTGCTGGACTGGTATTTAGGGAGCATTAATTCTGCCACCCAAAGACACCAATGAAGGTGCTGCTCTCCCTTTCCTCCTTGCACAGCTCCACATCACCTAGATGTGCACTGTCAAGTCCCAAATGCATATGAAGATTCCAACATTTTCCTTCCTACAGCATTTTACCATCTGATGTTACTCTTTTTCTAGTGTTCAAACTACGAATTCTTTATCATGAGCTAAGAGTATTTTTATCCTTTTCTTCCAAGCTGATGTAAAGACCAATGTATCACTGTCACTTACACAGCCCCTGTTGACACATTTGAAGACTTATTATGTCTCCTGACAGTTTTTTCCTCTTTTTAATATACTAAATACAGTTCTTCAAACTTTCCCCAAAGGAGACATTGTCTATACTTCCAGCCATTTTTCTTCCTTTCCTCTAAACACCCTCCTTTTTCTACATCCTCCTACAAACAGAGCACCCCTACCCCCTTTCCTGTGAGACCTGCCTGGCACTGAGGGAGCACAATCACCTTTTGTCACCCTGAAAGCTCCCTGCCAATATTCTC